>NC_088319.1:6969121-7269121 GCF_910592395.1 Lineus longissimus | reverse complement strand
AGAACCGGTCCGATGACTTTACATTGGCAATTCCTTGATCTTCGACGGCTCTAATCAGGTATTTGAGCCATTTTCCGGCTAGGGCGTTCGTCGGGTGTACGCCATCGTACAAGTCATGGTAGGTATGTTTCTTGCACCGCTTTCCTCTTTTTACCTGAAATATGGAGTAAAAAAAAAAAATTACGAGAAATTCTCAAGGCATGGGGAGCAGTTACAGCAGTTACGCTAGTAAAGCATGTTGTAATTGCCACCAGATATCAAGCCTTTTATTACTCGAGCATTTCACTTCAAGAATTCTACTGATTACAGTGGCTTATGGAAGTGACCATCAAAAGGTAACTGAAAAAAAATCTTAAAAAAGCAATATAAATGCTCTGTTTAGCTCATGGTAGGTTGATGACTTTTAGACTAGTTTACGTTGAAATTGTACAATGAACATTAGAAAGAAGGATAGTGGAGTGTTATTTGCTGGTCTGCTCCACAGCCTTGAGTGCTTCATTTTAGATGTTTAGGCTCCCTACCTGAAATTTCAGGAGGTCCCTCTCCCATCTTGGAGTCTTTAATCCTGCTAACCAGTTGACGCTCCAGATATGACTATTGATTTCTATATCATTTTCAAGTCCACGTTGCTGTAATGTCAGCGCTGCCTGTGAAATTTCAGGAATATGTAACTTTCCATGTTTTATTAGATAATCATTGTACTTGATTATTGAGACAGGTGGTATAGGGATCACCAGAACTCCAAGGAGTTCAAATTGATCCTTAAAGTGATTAATTGCTTCTATTGTTTTGTGTGCATTGCCATTGGCATTGTAATTGACTTCAACTCCTGAATTGCTCCTCTTTTTCTCTGTCAGGTTGCAAATTCCTGCCCCAAGGATGATTTGAATTTGGGAATCAGCCACTCCAAGTTGTTGAAGCTTTTCTACTGCATCCTCTGCTTTCGATTGCAGTGCTTGGATGGTCCCTCCCGGCTTGACAATCCATTGTTCATTTGCATATATTGGCCGTTGATGCCGCAACTTCAATCCCCGGGAGTCCATCACAAAAATCCGATTCATTTTCTGCAATAGAATGTAATCTAATTAATTTTAAAGGAATTAATCACAAGGTAAGAATAATTAAAAGCAACAGAGTTTTTTCTGTACACGGTACATGTACTTTCACTTGACAGTGTCAATTTTGTTCCCTAGTCAATTCTTCTGAATTCAAAGGGAAAATGGGAAGAAACACATGCATATCGCCATCGGTGCTTAACCTTAAATTGCATTATTTTCTGTTCTCCCCAACCACCTTGACTGCTTGGTTATCACTTACATTTAATGCAAATGGTATGCATTTTTGTTCCACTTTGTAGGAATTGGGTTTCTTGCTGAAGTGCGCTCCCTTGCTAACTTGAATCAGAAGGTTGATGAGAGACAGGGCCATGTACCGCACCGAATGATTGAAGTACAACGTCAATGACTGAGGAACAGGAAGTCGGTTAGAGACGATCATGTCCCCCACCGAACTATTGACATACAAAAATGATTGAGAAGAAGAGTTTTGATTTGGAATGGAAGAAACAATGAAGGTAAGATAAACGATATCCTGGTCATTGCTGTCATCAGGGGAAGAGTGACTCAAATAAACATTTCTGAAAATTAATAAAGCCAAGAAGACCTAAATTAAGTGACTGAGGAACAGGAAGTTGGTTAGAGACGGTCATGTCCCCCACCGAACGCTTGGAATACAATGATTGAGAAGAAGAGTTTGCTTGGAAGAAGCAATGAGGGTAAGATTTAAAGCAATATCATTCTGGTTATTGCTGTCGTCGGGGGAAGAATGACTCCAGTAATCATTTCTAAAAAATGAATAAAGCTAAGAAAATCTAAATTCAGTGACTGAGGAAGTCGGTTAGAGACGGCCATGTCCCCCACCGAACGCTTGGAATACAACAGTGTTTGAGAAGAAGAGTTTTTGTTTGGAAGAAGCAATGAAGGTAAGATTGAAAGCAATATCATCCTGTGTCATCATTGCTGTCGTCTGGAGAAGAATGACTCAAGTAAACATTTCTGACAATGATATGAATAAAGCTAAGAAGACCAAAATTCAGTGACTGAAGAAGTCGCTTAGAGACGGCCATGTCCCCTACTGAATGCTTGGAATACAACAATCATTGATAAGAAGAGTTTTTGTTTGGAAGAAACAATGAAGGTAAGATTTAAAGCAATATCATCCTGTGTGGTCATTGCTGTCGTCTGGAGAAGAATGACTCAAGTAAACATTTCTGACAATGATATGAATGAAGCTTAGATTTAGGAGACCTAAATTCAGTGACTGAGGAAGTCGGTTAGAGACGGTCATGTCCCCCACCGAACGATTGGAATACAATGATTGAGAAGAACAGTTTTTGTTTGGAAGAAGCAATGAAGGTAAGATTGAAAGCAATGATATCATCCTGGTTATTGCTGTCGTCTGGAGGGAGAATGACTCAAGCAAACATTTCTGACAATGAATGAAGCTAAGAAGATGTAAATTCAGCTACTGAGGAACATTTAATAAGTCAGTTAGAGAAGCACTGAACTAAGGTAAGATAAACGATATCTGGTCATCAGGGAAAGAATTACTCTAGTCAAGTAAACATTTCGTACATTGAATTAAGCTAAGAAAACTTGAAGTTGGATGAATATGATTTGAAGATCTAGTGCTTCCTAACATAAAAATTAATGAGGTAAAGAAAAGTCTGTTATAGACAGCCTTGTCCCCCACCGAATGATTAAAGTTCATTAAGGAACTTCAGCTTGCAGGGGGCAATGAATGTAAGAATATAACATGAAGGTCTATAGTGCTTCCTGTCCTATAGAAGACATGGAATTCCATGAATGAGGATCAGAATTTGGTTAGAGACGGCCATGTCCCCCACCGAATGATTAAAGAGTTTTAGCTTGTAAGAGACAATGAATGTTAGAATATTGCATGATGAAGAATTATTGTGCTTCATCAAGAATACTTAAAAAATCATACAATTACAAATGCCAAATGGATAATGGAATGCCTTTGCCAAATGTATCAACAATGCATTGCAATGTAAACAAGTAGAAAAAGGCACTAGGTTTCTTAAATGTAATGTATGTATGATAATTATGTAATGATTTGAATTTCCTTGAGATATCCATATGTAACAGATGTTTGCTCTGCAACTTTCTTGATCCTTTCAATCTCCTTCCCTCTTGCAGTAGTGGTCTCAGTTCTGACAATATGACAGAGCCGGTCTTCATTTACCATCACATGAGGGTGAAAGGCAAAGTCCGGATCACCTCCAGAATCTCCTGCTGTCTTGGCCCGCGACAGAGCAACGAACAGAGCGCCAGGATTTCTAGACTCGAAAGCTCTTGTCCCGGGATGAATGACAATGTAACGGTATGCTTCATTATCACCAATTGTCATGCCTTGGCATCGATGAATGGTGGTTCCCCAGCCAAGTCTCAGGGGAATTTGTTTGCGCCTACATGAATGGCACGGGCATTCCATTAGACGCGTGACAGGTACAATTGGGACTATTTTTGTACCAGAAATGGAGGGTGGTCCACTGTACCTGTCGAATTCTACCATTACAACATCGGGTAATCCCATTTTGGGGTCTTTGCCATCTGTGTAGACAATATCTCTGACAATGCCAGTAGAACCGTTGAATAACCCATAATTTACAGCAAGATTTCCTGTTAACATCACTCTTGCTTCTTGACACAAAAACAGTTCAGGTAGGAGCCCTCCTGCCTTCTCGCTTGGGGTGTTCTTATGGACTCCTGTGTTCAGTGCTTTAATTCTTGCTATTGGGGCGCAACAGTTGGCTTCAAGAAGCTTCATCTTATTGTGCTCCCATTCATTGGCATGGGTTGGAAACACAAACAACCCCTTGTCACTCATTCTCTCCAACAAATCTTGTCCATGTGTTTTCCTCAGTGTGTCCCACTGGAAAGCTTGCAGCCATTTTGCCTGTTCTCTGGTGACGGTGTAGTTCCTCAGAGCATTTAAAGTGTCTTTTAGTTGGCTGTCCCCATCGTTTTGTCTTATTATAGTTTTTAGAATCACAGCCTTGTCAAACTCCTGCCAGGCAAGTGCACCATGAAGGCATGCATTGACCTCACCTCGTGGTTTGTATACTGGATGATCACAGACAGGGGGTAGCTGGACATCATCACCAAAAAAGACAACTACCGGAATACCACCCCACGGTTTGCCAGAGTTCAGTCCATTTTGAACTCCACAGGAACAGAGGTATTCCATCCATCCGAGGGTTTTGCATCCAACTAGTGATCGTTCATCAATGAGAAGGACATGTAATCCTTCGCAATGTTCTTGAAGGGTATATCCAGTCTTTCCATGTGGTGGCGTCATGTCCTTCGTCGAACTTGATCCTGTGGGAACCTTCAGAAAGCTGTGGATTGTGGTGCCTGAAATGAGATTTGCACTGTTTCCTGTTGGCCCAAGAACCTGCACAACCCTGTTTTCCTGGAAAAGAGTGCGAATCCCTTTCACCAAACATTTAATCAAAAATGATTTCCCTGAACCTGCTGTACCTGCAACAACTAACCTTAGGTATGAGGTGAATTCCTGAGGATCAGCTTTGTAGTGGTAAAGAGTGCTCATAACTAAGTTGTATGCAAATTTCTGATCCTCATTCATCATATCCAAATCTACATCAGGAAGCACTATATTTTCATTTGCTCTTTCCTTCCCTTCTTCAAACGAGATATTCTCCAGCCAAGTAATCCCAAGGTTTGATGGGTACTCCATGGAGGTGACTCCCCAGTCATGTTCCGGTCCTCCATCATCGTACTTGAAGTCAGTTACCACATCAAAATCGACTTGTGGTCGAAGAAGATCCATCCAATCAGGCTGTTCAGCTTCGTCCTCACAAACAACTTTTTCCAACTCTGATGCTTTTCTGTGCTCGTATTGTCCTGCTCCCTCTACATCAGCCTTGACAAAGGTTGGGCAGGAATCCATGTTGAGAAACTCCAGCATTCTCTCCTGCCATGATAAATTTTCATCCTTGATGTCAGGAATTTTTCTCCAGTTCGGCCAGTGGAGCAACAGCATATTGCGACCGTAATCTTCAGAAAGTGGCCATGTTGCCTTCATGCTGCCAGCCATCACAGGAACACGTCCTTTCCTTGAGATGAAATTGTAGAATGAACAGTTGTCTTCGTTCTTTCTGGCGAGGTACTTGTCCAAGGGTGTACTTTTTGTTAGTGTTTCACCTTTTTTTTCAAGTAACCTCGATCCAGTTGTGCTCACTGACAGGAACTGATGGCTGGATCTGTATAGAGGCAACCTGGACAACTCGTATGTTGCTTCCATGGCTGAAACATCCCTTGTGACACTATTCATTAGAAGTTTCATGCGGATGGTCTTCGATGTGCTCTCGTTGTCCGTGCAATTAACCAGGTCGTTAAAAAGAGCAGATGCTGCTCCAGTTGGCTCATTGCTTTTGCAGGCGTAGCTACAAATATAGCGTCGAACGCCAACAATCTCATCAACAGATGGATGTTCTGGGTCACTGTGCGAGAGAATAATTGAAATGTCTCCATTTGCCCGCCATGCTTGAGTATGGATTCGTGAGTGTTGGACAAGGACAGGGTGATCCCGCTCCATCTCAAGTCTCAGGATATTGTGTCGGTCACGTGTTATTGCAGGCTGTACCCGCAATAACTTACCTGGCTCGGAGATAGAACCAAATCCCATCCGACACTCTCTCTCCTTCTTCCCCTTCAACAGCCTCAGACAATAGTCTGAGCATCTGTGCAGGTTGACCCTGTTACTGAGGAGGAGATGATCCTCCAATAGACTATCCTGGTTTTGGCTGATGTCACATAGCAATTTGAACAGGGGGTTTGTGTCCTCTGGAGGCGAAGGTGCTGTGCCCTCGGGTGGGGGCCAGAGGTCCTTGCGTGGATTACCCTGCTCGTCCTTGCCTGCTGGATGCATGGCTGTCATGCCAAATATGCGTTCAGCCCAGTCTGATAGTTCCTTTGCCATATCTTCCTCACTAAGCTCATTTTGGACGGCATCGAAGAGCAGTCTATGCGGTTGCTGGTCATTCCGCCAACAGAGACCATGCCAATGAATCATGCCTCTGCTCTTGGCAAATTCTTGGCGATACCAATATGCCTCCACCCCAAAAACTTTTTTCATTTCATGCTTGAAATATGACTGAGTACGGAGGTCGAAGTACTTTCCAACTATGTGGCTGTTTTCTTGCAGCGCAGCAAAAAGTTGGGATTTGTCATCTAAATCCTGAACTTCGCCTTTGGCCTCCAGGATATAGTCATGTAAAAGTTTCCTCAAGGGTTTGAAATAAAATTCGGCACAACTGCCGGTGCCAAAAAACGTGGGAAGGCCCTTGCCCTGGGTGATCTGGTACTGGACGAGAGATTCCAATTCCTTAAACCGTTGGGCCCAGTACTGAGAGGTTCCCCTAAGTCCAGCACTGAAGTAAAGCACTTTTTCACCAATGGCAGTGTCGCCATTTTTGGCTCACCTGTGAGCCTTTACCATCACGCAGCGTCCGTCGTCGTCCGTCGTCGTTAGACATGGGTGGCACGTTTTGTTACATGTAAAGCCACTGAACTGAAACTTAGTACACATGTACCCCTTGGTGACCACTACTCAGAGACCAAAACGCGGTCGCATATGTTTCACGGTTTGGCCACCAGGGGGCCAAAGGTAAAAAATGAAGAAATGCGTTTTCTCCCTTATAACTGGTCCGAAAAATTTGAAAAAAATATGGTAGGTACTTCTACTAATGGGACATCACATATCCTCCGGGTTTTTGATTTGACCTAATTTTCAAGCTAAGATAGGTCAAAGTTCGCCGACGGCACCGCTGTTAGTCAATGGTGGCACGTTTTGTAATCGCTGAGGCTATTGAACTCAAACTTGGTACATATATACCCTTGGGTGACCTTTACTCAGAGACTGAATCGTGGCGTCATACGATTTACGGTTTGGCCAATAGGGGGCCAAAGGTCAACAACTGATTACCACACCAAATTAGACCTTGTATTTACAAATGCACATCATGTACACCATACAGGGATCATTGACAATTGCTGGTCTGACCATAAAATGATATATACAGCTTTACCAATGTCAGAATCACTGACTCCATAGCCTCCCCTTCGACACAGGTGAGCACATGGTCCCTGGACCATTTCATTTATTTTGTCCTTGAGATCTGCCACTGTCAGGTGGTCGTCTCCTAAATGTTGACGGACAATGTAAGTTGAACTATCTAGGACTCTCTTTCTAGCAATCATATTGTGGACTACAAATTTAAAATGGTGGTGTCCAGAAAATCGGCCGTCCTTAAACCATAACAGGTGTTCTGCCCAGTCACTCAGGGAAGTGCATGTGTTAGGCCGGTTGCTATGAAAGGGAAGGGAAGAGATAGGGAAAAGCCAATGTGAAGAAATTTCTTGTGGTAAATTCAGAGACTGGTTTGTCATCTCTCGTTGGCCATGGGATGGTGATTGTTCCTCTCTGTGTCTCAGAAACTTCCACATCTTCTCTTCCCACTGCTTCTTTCACAACATCTTCCACCTTCTTCCGTATATCAGTGGGTGGGTCCGGAAGCAAAATGCCTGACACAGTTTGACCATCATCATCAGCAAAACCTTCGGGACAGGTTTGATCTGGAGCAGGCCCTTCATCTCTTCTGTGTTTTGCCTTTGAAGAAAATTCAATGGTCTGCAAATTTTGCAATTCACCATCTGCTGGTAGAAGATTGAGGCGCTCCTCACTTATGATTATGTCATCATAGGCAGGATTATTGGCCTTGAGCCATTTTAGAGCTGCCTCTACTCTGCTTCTAGATACTCTGAAAGCTTTACTTGAGTCATTTTTCCCCTGACGTCGTACTCTTATGATATTGATTTCACTTGGAAGTTTAGGTAGAATTTTGCCAACTTCATCGATAGCTTGAGGGAACGCCACACAGTGCCCACTTGATGCTAGACCACCATGTTTCATCAGATGTACATTTATGGATGGGGAAATCCTGGAGATAAGCTGCTGTTCCACCGTTGTTAGTTTTGATAACTCGGGTGGCATTTCTCCCGGATCCATGTTGTTATCTGCTGAAAACATTTTCACATCACTTTTTTCAGTAGCACATCTTCTGCATACATTTTGTGAGTTCGTCTTCATTTGCAGTCTTCTCTCCTGGCATACTGAGCATAAAGTAAACTTGTATGACATTTGCTCAACCTCAAATGCCCTAATACCTGCCATAGCATTTTGAAGCGTCTTGTCAGGCAAGTTTTCTGTGGTGTCTTTCAACTCCTCTTCATTGTCTTTTTCTAGATGCAAGGATTCGCGTTTTACCTTTAGGCGCCGGCTGTTGTTCTGCCGTCTTTTTTTCTTTGCACTTGCGCTCTCTGTCTCAGATGGCTCCAGGGGAACAATTCCCAATCGCTTTGACTGCCTTCTAACTTCTGGTGAAGAGTTCTTGTTTACCTTAGTGGAAGTGATCTTGGTTGGTACAGGTGGAAGAGCTGTTTGCTCTGGCGGCATCAGAATGCTGTAGTGTTGTTCTCGTAGTAAGAGAGTAATGTGCATCAGTGCGTCATCAGTCTCAATAGTTTCGTTGTAATAAGTGGTCTTTCTGGTACCATCATTATGCAACTTCCTTCCTTCCAATAAGATGTTGAAGGAACATTTCAGCAGATTTGCTGCAGATTTGCTGCAGCTTGGACTTCACATGATGTTGCATATCCACCCCTTTTAAGCATCGTCTCCTGATACTGCTCTTGACTTTTTATTCCATGGCATACTTCAACCATGGCTTTGTGCTCTTCCCATGTGCTTAGAATATACCCACATATCAGTGTTCTGTACTACTTATGGCCAGAGGGGTTCCTTTGTCCATGTACTATAACATCATTCAGGCAGTGAAAAAAGCAATTTCCATCGCCGGGAACATTAACGATTTGGTATTCCTTTATAGCATTGGCAATTTCACTGGTTCGATGGCTTTGTTCTTCCTGGTTTGGCTGGGTCTGAGGCTCCTTCCTTCTCATCTCACCATCGCTCCGCTGTGGAGGTATATTGTAACAGTGGTCCCAAATCATTTTCAGTGTCTTGACTCTGATTCAACCCAAACCTGAAATCAAAGTCTAGGGTGGGTCTAGTTTACAGAAAGATTGGTTAGAAATAGTATGCAATGCTGCCCACGAGATCAGATTGCCAGCCTGACAGCACTTATGAAATAAATGAAATGTTTTGATACTCTTATACATCTTTACTAGTGTAGTCATTTGCAAGCAGAATTGAGCATTTTCGCATCAAGAAAGGGTCAAATCCCTTGGCCTTGGGCAGAAACACTGTCTTGAGCAGAAAGTGCTACTGTCAAACAAGTAAACGAAACCTGGGAATGAGAATGAGTTAGTGCTTTTAGAATAAGAAGGATGTGACTAATGGCAAATTGTTGGGCAAATCTCTTCCATTTTGGACTTGAGTTATGCATTCTTGGAGGGTTTTACATGTACTGTCTATTATTCATTCCAGTGTTCCTTTTTATGTTTGCAGGTGAACCATACTTACTAATGCAGAAAAACTATGGCTGAGATGATCGGACTGCAATCATGAAGTTACATCCATGGAGACAGGATTTGGACAGAAGGTCTCATTCGTGCGAAAGGAAACGAAACGAAAAGGCGCAGGAATAACCCGAATGTGCCAACCACAAGCTTTCACCATCAAACACATTATTCAAGATGGGTCCCAAGGATTCCTTATTTTCAAGGATGTGACTATAGGATGTAAGATATCACAGCACATTCAACAGGATTTCCCAGATAAGGTGGACGCATCCATGGGTGACTGTTTGTGTGCAGTGCCAGTGGTAACTTGCATGATGAAATTTGGGTCACATCAATGGAGACATGGGATACTGTCTTCAGGATTACAGTGTCACATCCTGAGACAACCATCAGTGGTGATTGCAGACTACCTTCGAAATTGTAACGTCACATCAAGAGACGACCATATTTGGTAGCTCTGAGTGGTGACAGCAGATATCTTTAAAACTGCTGTAGATATGGCTGTCTTCTGGTTTTGTAGGGGGAGAGGTCTCATATTTATTTTTTAACGATTCCTTGTGATGGCCATCGGTGAGGAAAATCTTCTTACCAAGGATATTACATGTTTTATTGTGAACTGAACATTTTTTGGGTTCAACTTAATCAATTTGCAAAATGAATCAATATTATAATTATAAGCAACAAAATTTCACTTAGTGATAATCACACGTTGCACACATTAGCCTACAGCTGCTCCTGCAGTTTTGAGAAATGTATGCAACTGCAAGCAAAATGTCAAGTGTTGCAGTATAAGGTAGGCAATCGCTCACAACACCTTCCTCAAATATTTTCTAGGTGTACTTCATTCACCCACAGTTGAATATTCCCTGTCTTCAGGGATGTGACGTCACATCCAGAGACGCATATTGCATCCTTTGACAGTGGGGAAAACAAATTATTTTGGGAGATATTGAGCGGTATGTGCTTAATTTGGTTCTGCTGAAGGACGAGAGTTGGTTCTGTTGATGATGCAAGGTCTGGCATGGCATGGGGAGGACAATTTTCAATTCAAGGACAAGAAATAATGTTGCATTGCATGTTATTTTTGCAGTGATTGTTACAAGGCAATAAAAATGATCGTCATACTGGTACTACTGTGTCATTCAACAACTTTTATCTTGATCTTTTTACATACCCTGGCCTTTTAATTAAAACAAAAGACTGTCTGTGTGTGTGGCTGATGTGCGAGGTGATGAAGACGTGGAGATGTGCCTACCAGCAGATTTTCTGTCTCGGTACATCAAAGTTTCACATCTGTCAATGTTGTTTCTCTACCTTGGTCTCTTGGTGACGATCTCTCTTTATTTAGAATATGTCCACTCTGTTATTTCTCACTAGGACATGCATTTTCTGGGATACTCACCACAGATGACATGATTGAAGACACCAGTGACCAGTGCCAGTGTAGCAGACGACGTTGTCCTCGAAAGACCATAGCCTGGTATTCGCCCCATCTCATTTTAGACATTTTGATTAAATGTATTTGCAAAACGTAAATTTTTTAAAAAGTGTTGGACTTTAAACGCCAATGCATGTTATCGGTATGTAAAGTAATCTAATCCAGCTCATTTTGAAGCCAGAAAAGTAAAATAAGCGTGAATAGTTTGAGGGTAGTGTGTGCGTTTGAGTTAGTGCGCATGCGCTTTCTGCGGAAAATTGAAATGTTGTGGGCGAGTGGTTTCAGGTTTCACGGTAGGATTTTGACATGGAAACGGGGAAATAGACATTGAGACCAAGGTACTTTCAAGATTATTGCATTATAAATGGAACCAGACCGTTGACATATTGTCACACCCCATGATATTGACGAAATCGTCGTCGAAACGGGCAGCCCCGGACCGATCGTGTTGGTGCGCTTGAAACTACGGAAAAGTTAGCAGACTGAAAATCTTTTGCGGAATTTTGCCAGTTCAAAGCACGATTTCTTCGCGGAAAGAAAAATAATCTCTGGCATCGATGCAGATTGTTGTTTAATGCATTTCGATTCGCCCAAGGGTATCGTCACACTTTGATTCGGCCCTGTTTTGACGAAATCTTCAACCGAACAGCGGCTTCTCTGCGTAAACATCGTAGCGTCCCGCTGACTTGTTTGGAAAAAGAAAATCTCTCCCCAGGTAAATTGCTGTGCATTAGCGTATACGATTCGCGTGCAAAAATGTCACCTGGGTGTGGAGGTTTTCTGGTTCCGGGTCAAGTTTTTTTCGTTGACGGTATACACATACTCTCTAACCATTAAGCTCGCTAAGAGCTCCCTAATAAAAGGAGTTTTTCTTGACAATCTGTCGATATGTACACATGACATGGGCATGGGGCTAGGGAGCGTATGTCAACCTCCTCCAGGATCCAATGAAAATCCGTTATTATAATGAGGTAACCGACTGAAGCAATTGCTGAATCGCTCAGGCGATATACAAGTGATTATATTAATGTTCTGTGTACGGAAAACGGGCTGAACTCTGCCGAGTATAAAGATAAAGCTGAGAGAGTTATAGCGTTATCCGAGTTGAAAGACCTAAAAGATCCTTTTCTTACTGCAATGGTGGCAACTTCGTCAGTATCCCCGCCACCACCTACTAATACTGATCCGGCAGTGTTCATGAGAATGTTGGAAACATTCAGGGAAGAGAGAGATGAGAACAATCGGATCATGCGTGAATCCATTGAGTCGATCGTTGACAAGATGCCCAAGAGGGAACACCGATTCATACCCATCAAGGAGTTTTCGAAGATTGCAAAAACTGACGATGTGGTGCTTTGGCTGCAAACGTTCGAGAATCTGGCAACTCGGTACAAGATCGACAGAGATGAATGGTGTGCAGCCCTAGAGCCGTTTCTCTCAGATAATGCGCAATCAGCTTACTTGCAGTCCCGCTAGCGGATCGTGGTAACTTCGATACTGTAAAAAAAGCGATTTTGTCACGCTATCGCTTAACTCCGTCTGCCTGTCGCTCCAAGTTCCGTACTGACACCAAAGAAAGATCCGAGACGTTCTTGGATTACGCATCGCGATTGGAGGCGTACTTCAGACATTGGACAACCCCGTCGAAAAGGTTGTTAGAGGATGATGAAGCTTCTGACATTTTCAGAAAAATTGTGGTTGACCAGTTTATTTCAACAGTTAGAGATGAACAGTTACATTTGAAATTATTTGAGAGGGAAGGGGACTGTCTGTTTCAGTTGGCTCAGTTTTCGGACAGCTATGTCTTAGAAAAGCATCTCATGCTAGACAATAAGAAAAAAGTTAGATTCTACCCCTAAGTTGGACTCTTTTCTTAGTAAGAAAACAGATTTTGTGAAGAAACCAGATTTTGTAAAGAAACCAGGTGGTAAATACAATGATGCTTGCTACAGTTGTGGTGAACTTGGTCACAAAAGGTACCAGTGTCCAAATCGGAAGCTTGATACTTCCGGTAGTAGCAAGTCTGAAGCCGATTCCCATAAGAAGGTTGATGTAAAGCCGAACAAATTTGTAAAAACTGATTTGAGAATGGTTGAACCTCATGTTCAATTATCAGTTGCTGGTAAGTCTGTGAAAGGCTTGGTTGATAGTGGAAGTGCAGTCACCATGGTAACCAGAGACCTGTGTGAAGAAGTTGGTGTTGAAATTGTCTCAGACAAAAAGTTGTCTCTTTCTTGGTTTGAGGGTAGTCAAGTTGACACTCTTGGTGTACCCATGCTTGATCTTGAATGTGCTGGTGTACCTTTGGCAGTAGAGTGTGTAGTGGTTTGCAAGCTAGATTCTCCAGTACTGGTTGGTAGGGACTTCATATACAAGTCTGGGTTAACTCTTGATTTTGGGGAAGGGTCATATTGGACTCCACACAAACCCATAGTTAAGTGGCCATTGCTCGATCATACTTCTTGCACTGTTGAGACCATATCCAGTTTGAGTGAGTCTCTTGCAAACCACAAAGACGACGTTTCTGGTGATACATCGTGTGAAGTACCCACTTCACTGATTAGTCCTGAACAAAGAGAATCTGAGATTCAGAAACTGAAGCAGGAGTTTCCTGAAGTATTTAGTGAAACACTAGGTCATACAACTGTAATTGAGCACAAAATCGAGCTGATTGAAGATGTTGCACCGATTAGGCAGAAGCCTTACAATTTGACTCCAGGTAAGGAAGAGTCACTCAAGCCACAACTTGATGACATGCTTGCTAAGGGTGTGATTGAGGAAGCTAAAGGTCCTTGGAGGTCGCCGATTATTATGATTCCCAAACCTGATAAATCGTATAGGATGTGTGTTGATCTGAGGAAGTTGAATTCGGTAACTAAGTTCGATGCATATCATATAAAAAAACTTGATCATGTCATGAGCAACTTGAATGGGGCAAAGGTTTTCTCTGTGATAGATTTGAAAAGTGGCTACTATCAGGTGGGGCTTAGGGCAGAAGATCGTGAACTCACTGCTTTCTCTGCCAGGGAAAATTGCAAAAATGGAATTGCCACCTTTCAGAGGTTGATGGAGAAGATTTTGACCAAAGCAGGCCTATTAGGAGAATGTGTAAAGGTCAATATTGATGACATCCTGGTCTACAGCTTAACGATCCAGGGACACTTGATTCATCTGAGAAAGGTTTTACAGTGTCTGAAAGAGGCAGGTCTGACAGCTTCTCTTCCTAAAAGTTGGTTCCTTCTGCAGTCTGCAAAGTACCTTGGGTTAGGAGTGTCTTCAGAAGGTTTTTCAACTGACCCAGGTAAAGTTGAGGCCATCATTAATTATGCTCCTCCTGTCAACCGTAAAGAGTTGGACAGATTTTTGGGTATGGTAACTTGGTTTGGTAAGTTCATTCCAAATCTTTCGAGCACTGCAGAGCCTCTATTTCATCTGAGACGGGACAAAGTTCCTTGGTCATGGTCAGTAGAATGTCAAAATTCGTTTGAAGCACTGAAAAAGAAATTGTGTGAAGCTCCAATTTTGGCACACTCTGAGGCCTCTGGTGAGTTTGAGCTACATACTGATGCTTCAGGAGTTGGGCTTGGTGCAGCCTTGTACCAGTGGCAAGATGGAATCCTAAAAGTCTTGGCTTATGCAAGTAGGACGTTGAACGTGCATGAGAGAAACTACAGTACAACTAACAGAGAAATTCTAGCAGTTGTATGGGGTTTGGAGAAATTTAGATCACTCTTGGAAGGGAGACACACGGTGGTGTATAGTGACCACCAAGCTTTGACATGGATTTTCAGGAGATCCAATTTGCCACCTTTACTCTATAGATTGGTGTTGAGAGTACAAAACTTTGATTTTGAGGTCAAGTATAGACCTGGGAAGCAGAACATTGTACCAGATGCTTTGAGTAGGGATTCCAGATTTGAAGCTGTTTATACCATTGGTGTGTTTGTAGTGAATGAAGTTCAGATAGAGCGTTGTTCTGATCCTGAGTGTACACCTAGTGATACTGCAGACTATGAGGATTCGATCCAATGCGACAAGTGTGATCGCTGGTATCATGACCATTGTGTGGGCGTGTCTGTGGACGAAGCAAGAGAAATAGATTTTCTTTGTTCTGCTTGTCGGGAGGTGGTTCCCGATCCTCCACTGGCAATCCCGGGTCATGGTGGCATAGGATCGCATGGCTATGGGTCGGATGTTCCTAGTCAGTTGCTTCTTAAACCATCTGAGTTGATACTCATACAATTGCAGGATCCAGAGCTGAGACCTATCTTTGAGTATATTACATCTGAAGGTAAAGCGGTGAAACCAAGAACCAGTTTGTACAAAGAATGTTCGATCGAGTCTGGTATGTTAGTCAAAGGAACACAGATTGTTGTTCCTAAGGTTCTCAGATCTCATGTCATGTATAGCTTACATTCTGAGCCGACTGCTGGTCATAGAGGAAGGTCTAATACTTTGAAGAGAGTTTTGCAAAACTTTGTTTGGCCAGGTGTAGGTAAAGATGTTCGAAACTTTGTGAAGACGTGTAAAGTGTGTCAGGTCACTAATGCCGTGGTCACACTGGGGTTTTAACACGAATTGAATTCGAATTAAAACGTTGATACGTATTGGGGCGTCACACTCAATTCGGTTCATACCGATCTCAATCCGCTTTAACCAACACGGTTCTTAAACCGAATTGAATGCGAATCAGCTAATCCGAATCAACGAAACCGTATTGAGATTTCAAGTGTGACGCGCTTGATACGAATTAAGGTTTTCGATCGCACTGCGCATGCGCCCGGCGCATGGAAAGTGACCTTTGACCGCGGGAACTAGTGCTCCGAACTAGTTAACTGATGTATTTAAATGATCTCATTAACTCAAATCGTTTTTCGTTATGCCATAGAATAGGGAAAAATCAACTCCCTTGCACGTGACTTGCATTTCCATTTCCTGGCAAGGTATGTTGCCGCCGGTTCGTTGGTCAAAGGTACGCTGGTCAGCAACATCGTCGCGGCGGGGTTTTCCCCGGTTTTGGCCTCGTTTTCGAGGGCGAGGCCGGGATTCTCCGCTAATAGCAACGGTGGTGTTGACTCGCTGAGGACACTCCTCTTTGACCCGAACTTTGGCAATAGGCATGGCCGGGAGATGGAAATGGTCAAGCACCTTACGCGATTTTAACTTGTTAATAATGACTGTGTGATACTGTGATATTATATACTTATATGTTTTGTACTCGTAAATTTTATTCTCCCATATGGGAGGTTAATAAATAATAATAATAATAATAATAGATGGTGCGTCGTTAGTATGCATTGAGTGTGGCGCGTTTTAAACCAATTTGAATGGGTATTCGGGCCAGTGTGACGCGACCGTTCTGAAACTGGATTAATCAATTCGTATTCCGGAGAGCGCTCTACGGAATTCGGTTTCAATTCGCATCCAGTGTGAACACACCATCAGCCAATCTACAGGAAACCTGCTGGTCCCATGGAACCAATCAAGAGTAGTGGGCCCTGGGAATTACTTGCTGTGGATCTAGTTGGTCCGTTACCCGCGTCTTACTCTTCACATAAAAATGTGTTAGTGGTCAGAGATCATTTCTCTAAATGGGTTGAATTATTCCCACTAAAGAAGGCTAGAGGCAAGGATGTCGCTCTTGTACTTGTTAGAGAGGTTTTCACTAGATTTGGTCCCTGTAAGTACCTGGTCTCAGATAATGGTCCTCAATTTGTTAGTAGAACTCTAAAGGCGGTGTGCACAAAGTGGGGCGTTAAACAGATTTATTGCTCTCCATACCACCCTCGAGCAAATTGGGTGGAAAGAGTCAATAGAGATCTCAGAGCTATGTTGCAATCTGAGGTGTTTCAGGCTGGTGGTGATCACAGAACTTGGGATATTCATCTGAGTGAGATTAGATTTGCTATGAATACTACTGTGAATCAGAGCTATGTTGCAATCTGAGGTGTTTCAGGCTGGTGGTGATCACAGAACTTGGGATATTCATCTGAGTGAGATTAGATTTGCTATGAATACTGCTGTGAATCGGGCCACTGGATTCAGTCCAGCTGAACTTTCTCTCTCTAGAGCAATCCAATCACCAATAGTAAATGTTCTGAGTCCACAAACATCTCAAGATGAGGGTAAGAGCAGTGATTTTCATTCATTCATGGTGAAGAAGGAAACTCTGGATAGGGAGAGAGCAGATGCTGCTTTGTGTCAGATGGAGAAAGTTCAAAGTGAGAACAAGATAGCATATGATAAATCTAAATCTCCTGTTACTTTCAAAGTTGGTGATGTTGTTTGGTTAATGACTCACTATTTGTCTTCTGCTGAGAAGAACTTCTCGAAGAAGTTGGCTCCTAGATGGAAAGGGCCATTTGAGATTGTTGAACAGGTTTCGCCTGTAACATTTAGAGTTAAGAAAGACAAGAATAGACTAGAGACCAAACATGTGTCTCAACTTAAGTTGTGGTATGATTAGATTCTAGTGTAGCCGTGGTTAGATTCTAATTTGTGGTCTGTGGATTTTGACTGAACCTGCATATTTCTGTTTATGTATAATTTCGTGTACTAGAAGTACTATAGGATTTACCGCAGGGAGCTTTGTGATGTTATTTCCACTGATGGTAGAGTAATATATTGTTTTGTTATAGATTGAGCCTTGCTCAGGTCTTTGGACTGTTGATATAGTACATGGTTTGTACTGGTAGTTGGTCATTTTGCTTTGGGATTCTCTATGTCTGGGGGGAGGAGATGTAGTGGTCGATTTATTTGCTCTTGTGTTTTTCTTGTTTAAGGTGCTAGCTGTGCAAGCGCGGAGCCATGTTTTTCTTTTGTTGTTGTTATTATTGTTATCGGCGTGTCAAGTTCACAATATATACTGAGTATCAATAAACGAATAAAGCAGAGACTCGTCCTCGTGTTCGTTGGTTTGGAATGGTGTGGAAGGGAACACACTACACCATGTCCTTTCGGTCCTATGCCTAGTCCACAGCCGACTAGGTGTTCGTGCATTCTCCTGGTTAACCAACGCAATCCTATTGGATTTTCTTGACTAGCCAATGCAGAACTTGTCATGCCCGGCCCATACAGCCAAATTCAGCGAGGTGAGGCCATTGGAAGGTGGCGCAGCGGGCAAGGTCCTGGCGCCATCGCCGAAGTGATGGAACTTTCGAAAAGGACGGTACAAAGGTGGGTTTCGAAGTGGCGACAGGACGGTAATGTTAACGTTGGGAGACCTACTGGTCGTCCTCGCATCTCTAATGAAAGAGACGACCGTCATCTCTTGCGTCGTTGCCGTGCAGATCGTAAGAAAACGACAACACAGCTGCGCAATGACTGGCAAACCTGGATAATGTTGACGCTAGTCGGACAACGGTAAAACGTAGGCTGATTGCTGCCGGGTATCATGCAAGAAGGCAGGTGGTCTGTCCAAAATTGACAGATGCGGCAAAACGTCGACAGCTTCTGTGGGCGAGAGCGCATGCTGACGTGCCGGACGAAATGTGGCGCCACATCGTCTTTGGTGGCGAGCCCCGTTTCTTGCTGTTCCGTGTTGATGGCAGGGTCAGAGTTCGTCGATTACCAGGCGAGCAGCTTCGGGAAGACTGTGTAGGGCTGTGGGTTCCATTTGGAGGTGGTTCAGTCCATATCTGGGGCGCCATTCATTATCATGGAAAAACTGCAGTCCGCGTCCTAGAGCAAAATGTAAATTGTCTCCTCTACTTGGAGATCCTCCGAGATCACGTGCTACCAGAAGCAAGGGCCCACTTCGGCAACACCTGGACACTAGCAGACGACAACGCCAGACCCCACAGAGCAGCAATAGTGGACAATTTCTTGCACGAACAAGACGTCAACCGTCTGGACTGGCCTCCTTACAGCCCGGATATGAACCCCATAGAGCACCTGTGGGACCATATCGGCAGAGAACTCAAAAATTTGGACCCTCGGCCTCAGAACCTTGCCGACCTTGGTGATGCAATTGTCCGTATTTGGGGCGAAATCCCCCAACGAAGGATACAAAGCCTCGTTACAAGCATGTCCCGACGAATTGCAGCGCTCATTGCAGCCCGTGGGGGCAATACGCGATATTAGGTATGCAAGCAGTAAGAAATAACCCAATTGTGCAATTCCTATCAATTTGGACAATCAAATCTGGTCAGATGGAGAGAACAGAGTGAAACAATGACAAAGATGTTTTCCATAGTTTAGGTCCCTGATGAGCCTCTGTAGATAAAATGTCAATTAATAAACGATTGATGGCAAACATGTGCAAGTTTATGGTCCAAAAACACCCGCTAATACCATGTGTGTAAAACTGCAAAGTTTCCACACATTAATGTTTACCATATCAAAATAAATTAAAATTGATATGAAATCATATCTGCCATCGCAGGGGTGACAACCATTTTGCCCAACAGTCAATGTTGATATACACTATACAGCCGGCAGGGCTGGACTATCAAGGGAACAGGGCAATTGGAGGACACTATGTTGTTTGGAGGACCAGCTAAACTTGCTTTTTATGTTGTTTTTTTTGCTCAGCCCCCCCCCCCCCATTGTTCCAAATCCGAACACAACATCGATTAGTAGTGCCTACACACAGAGCACCGAGTGCAGTTTGACACACATATGGATGGACATGATACATGATGCGTGTCGGGATGATGGTAGGCCTAGTGCTGTTGCTGGCATCTAGGCCCTTGAGGGGCCTAAATAGCGCTAGCAGCCGATTTAGGCCTACTAGCCTAGACCTTGTTATCAACATCGAATAGACTAAAATGTAGCATTTAGCACGATGTGATAACTTGATTATTCACCTTTTTGGCCTAAGCCGAACTCCATTGTATATTGTTTAATAACGGTTGTACAAGACACAGCATGCAGTCACTCGCAGGTGAAGAATTTCGTGCCCACGCCCACCTGATGTATGACGTCACAGTCATCGCTGCCTGAAGATGGCAAACTACCAAACTCCCACAGTGCCGAAATTAAAATTCAATTTCAGACACTGGAATTGGTAAAATTCCGCCATCTTGGATATCGGCATCCTGAGATTCAGGTGTTTTCAACACTGCGTCACCACCACTTCAAACTCCAAAGTCTTATCCAGGCCTAGTAAGTGCCACCTTCTTTCATAAAATGGCTTGTTTTATAAATAAATAACAAAATATGATCTTTGTAAATAAAACCCGAGATGTTCTGGTGTGTTTTTACGTGAATTTATTGCAAACTATCAATGCAGCGTAGTGCAGCCATCGTGTTCTCGGGCGTAGTGGTGATGCGATAGCCTCTTTGCAATTGTAAAGATTCTTTACATTTCCACATCCGCGGTACTGCTTTTCAAGATGGTGGCAATTCACCAGTTCTAGAGGCGTTGTAAGGAACGAAATCAGCGCCTCTAGTGTCAAGATTGGGCAAACTACAAGACTAGCACGTGTCATTGTTTACCTCATTATGATAACGGATTTTCATTGGTTCCTGGAGGAAGTTGACATACGCTCCCTAGCCCCATGTGATATGTACCACGGCGCGAGATAAAACGAGATTGAAAGAAAGGTCCTCGTCCCTAAGATCCGTAAGCCAGGCAAAAAGAAGCTGGGTGCTGTTTGTCTAGTGCAATGGCACCCAGGGTGCTTATTGTCCAATCGATCTCGAACCTGGGTACCATTTGTCGGCACCCAGGACAACATCCACCCTTTCAACTTAAGTTCGTCGGCCGATCAAGTTGGGAATGATAAAAAATCCTGCTTTATTTTCGACTTTTGGCATGATTTTTTCATTTTATAACACTTTATTGTATATGTACAGTTCAGTGTCTGTTCAGCAGAGCGTATTTTGGGCGCAGGGGCCTATTTTGGGCGGATTTTTAAAGGGTCTAATTTGGACGTTTTGCTCTTTCAATACGACGTTTACCGGCGTGGGGAACATGCAATTGAGAGGCCTGACTTTCTTCCCATATTAGGTCTTCGCAACTCTTTGGCTGTGGACATTCTGTTGTCTTGGCTGATGGATGGATGGATGTATTGTCTGATTGAAAAAAAAGAATATGTCTTAAAAAAGTGTAAAACGAACCAAATTATTCATTTATTGACCATGGCCATAGAAGCCCGGGCAGAAAAATTGGGGGCACAATCAATCAATCAATCCTGGGCACTCAAGCACCCGCAAGCGGGCACAAGGCACCACCGTATCGGAAACGACAATGATCAGTTGTCACAACGGAATTCGGCAGCGAAAGCAACAGTAATGGGGTCGTAACTGCTTTATATATGGTGCAAAATTTGCCCCCATAACTTTCATGGGTTGACCTACTTCACTCAGCAATCAGAAATCATTCATCAACAACTTCATAATTCAACATCAGAATTAATTCTTTTCAAAAATGCTGTATTTCAATGAGTACTTTCATACCTCTAATGCATTTACTTTTCTAAAAATTGCATCCGGATAATATTTATTTATGATAAAAGTGGAATTTTTTTATAGGAAGTGATATTTAATATACCCCAGCGCCTCCGCTGGACAAGGACATAACCAGGCAGAGAATTACAAATGTAGAAAGAAACACTTCAACACTGAGCAAAACCGAGGGGTATTGAATAAAATACTCATGACAAAACAAAACAACATATTCCTACCTCAATCCCATATATCTTTGGTGTATAATCCATCAAGAAAGTTAAAGAATATCGAAACGTGGCAGTGATGCCAGTCTCGGACAATGCTTGAATCCGCATTGGACTGATTGGGAAGTGTGGTTAGAGCAAGACTACCTATCTATTTAATAGCTGGAAGCACAGTCATGCTGGTACTATTAGTGTAAAATCGGTAAGGAAACATTGTGACTTTGGCATGTATCTACATGTAATAAGATTGACTGTTCTTCTTTCCATTGTTCAAGAGCAATAAACCCATTAAAAAAATTATCAAATCCCCCCCCCCCCCCAACTTATATCTAATTTACATATTTATATAAATTGGTAATATCGCTATTGAATGACAACTTATCATCGAAGAATATCGAAATTGTGGTCTCATCGCCAGTAGTGTAATATCGCTATCGAAAGACAACTTATCATCGCAGAATATCGAAATTGTGGTCTCAGTTTGTCCAATCGGTCATCTCGACTCTGTATAACCAAAATGAGCGTGATCAGTCACGACGAGCGCCATCGCTGAGTGACTTTCATCGCCAGTAGTGTAATATCGCTATCGAATGACAACCAATCATCGCAGAATCTCGAAATTGCGGTCTCAGTTTGACCATAGGTCATCTCGACTCTGCATAACAAAAGTGAGCGTGATTGGTCGCGATGAGCGCCATCGCCGACTGACTTTCATCGCCAGTAGTGTAATAATGCTATCAAATGACAACTTATCATCGCAGAATATCGAAATTGTGGTCTCAATTTGTCCAATCGGTCATCTCGACTCTGTATAACCAAAATGAGCGTGATTTGACGCGACGAGCGCCATCGCCGACCGACTTGCATCGCCAGTAGTGTAATATCGCTATCGAATGATAACTTATCATCGCAGAATATCGAAATTGTGGTCTCAGTTTGTCCAATCGGTCATCTCGACTCTGTATAACCAAAATGAGCATGATCAGTCGCGACGAGCGCCATCGCTGACTGACTTTCATCGCCAGTAGTGTAATATCGCTATCGAATGATAACTTATCATCGTAGAATATCGAAATTGTGGTCTCAATTTTTCCAATCGGTCATCTTGACTCTGTATAACAAACATGATCGTGATTGGACGCAACGAGCGGCATCGCCGACCGACTTTCATCGCCAGTAATGTAATATCGCTATCGAAAGACAACTTATCATCGCAGAATATCGAAATTGTGGTCTCAGTTTGTCCAATCGGTCATCTCGACTATGTATAACCAAAATGAGCATGATCAGTCACGACGAGCGCCATCGCTGACTGACTTTCATCGCCAGTAGTGTAATATCACTATCGAATGACAACTAATCATCGCAGAATCTCGAAATTGCGGTCTCAGTTTGACCATAGGTCATCTCGACTCTGCATAACCAATGTGAGCGTGATTGGACGTGACGAGCGCCATCGCCGACCGACTTTCATCGCCAGTAGTGTAATATTGCTAGTCTAATGACAAGTAATCATCGCAGAATCTCGAAATTGCGGTCTCAGTTTGTCAAATCGGTCATCTCGACTCTGTGTTACCAAAATGAGTGTGATTGGACGCGACGAGCGCGATTGCCGACCGACTTTCGTCGCCAGTAGTGTAATATTGCTAGTCTAATGACAAGTTATCATTGCAGAATCTCGAAATTGCGGTCTCAGTTTGACCATAGGTCATCTCGACACTGCATAACCAATGTGAGCGTGATTGGACGCGACGAACGCCATCGCCGACCGACTTTCGTCGCCAGTAGTGTAATATTGCTAGTCTAATGACAAGTTATCATTGCAGAATCTCGAAATTGCGGTCTCAGTTTGACCATAGGTCATCTCGACACTGCATAACCAATGTGAGCGTGATTGGACGCGACGAGCACGATCGCCGACCGACTTTCGTCGCCAGTAGTGTAATATTGCTAGTCTAATGACAAGTTATCATTGCAGAATCTCGAAATTGCGGTCTCAGTTTGACCATAGGTCATCTCGACACTGCATAACCAATGTGAGCGTGATTGGACGCGACGAGCCCCATCGCCGACCGACTTTCATCGCCAGTAGTGTAATATTGCTAGTCTAATGACAAGTAATCATCGCAGAATCTCGAAATTGCGGTCTCAGTTTGTCAAATCGGTCATCTCGACTCTGTGTAACCAAAATGAGTGTGATTGGACGCGACGAGCGCCATCGCCGACCGACTTTCATCGCCAGTAGTGTAATATTGCTAGTCTAATGACAACTAATCATCGCAGAATCTCGAAATTGTGGTCTCAGTTTGATCATAGGTCATCTCGACTCTGCATAACCAATGTGAGCGTGATTGGACGCGACGAGCGCCATCGCCGACCGACTTTCATCGCCAGTAGTGTAATATTGCTAGTCTAATGACAAGTAATCATCGCAGAATCTCGAAAATGTGGTCTCAGTTTGATCATAGGTCATCACGACTCTGCATAACCAATGTGAGCGTGATTGGACGCGACGAACGCCATCGCCGACCGACTTTCATCGCCAGTAGTGTAATATTGCTAGTCTAATGACAACTAATCATCGCAGAATCTCAAAATTGCGGTCTCAGTTTGACCATAGGTCATTTCGACTCTGCATAACCAAAGTGGGCGTGATCGGTCGCGACGAGCGCCATCGCTGACCGACTTTCATCGCCAGTAGTGTAATATTGCTAGTCTAATGACAAGTAATCATCGCAGAATCTCGAAATTGTGGTCTCAGTTTGATCATAGGTCATCACGACTCTGCATAACCAATGTGAGCGTGATTGGACGCGACGAACGCCATCGCCGACCGACTTTCATCGCCAGTAGTGTAATATTGCTAGTCTAATGACAAGTAATCATTGCAGAATCTCGAAATTGCGGTCCCAGTTTGTCAAATCGGTCATCTCGACTCTGTATAACCAAAATGAGTGTGATTGGACGCAACGAGCGCGATCGCCGACCGACTTTCGTCGCCACTAGTGTAATATTGCTAGTCTGATGACAACATATCATTGCAAAATCTCAAAATTGCGGTCTCCGTTTGTCCAATCGAGCATCTCGACTATCTATAACCAAAATGAGCGTGATTGGACGCGACGAGCGCGATCGCCGACCGACTTTCGTCGCCAGTAGTGTAATATTGCTAGTCTTAATGACAAGTAATCATCGCAGAATCTCGAAATTGCGGTCTCACTTTGACCATAGGTCATCTTGACTCTGTATAACCAAAATGAGCGTGATTGGACGCGACGAGCGCCATCGCCGACCGACTTTCATCGCCAGTAGTGTAATATTGCTAGTCTAATGACAACTAATCATCGCAGAATCTCAAAATTGTGGTCTCGGTTTGACCATAGGTCATCTCGACTCTGCATAACCAATGTGAGTGTGATTGGACACGACGAGCGCCATCGCTGACCGACTTTCATCACCAGTAGTGTAATATTGCTAGTCTAATGACAACTAATCATCGCAGAATCTCAAAATTGTGGTCTCGGTTTGACCATAGGTCATCTCGACTCTGCATAACCAATGTGAGTGTGATTGGACACGACGAGCGCCATCGCCGACCGACTTTCATCGCCAGTAGTGTAATATTGCTAGTCTAATGACAACTAATCATCGCAGAATCTCGAAATTGTGGTCTCAGTTTGACCATAGGTCATCTCAACTCTGCATAACCAATGTGAGCGTGATTGGACGTGACGAGCGCCATCGCCGACCGACTTTCATCGCCAGTAGTGTAATATTGCTAGTCTAATGACAAGTAATCATCGCAGAATCTCGAAATTGCGGTCTCAGTTTGTCAAATCGGTCATCTCGACTCTGCATAACCAATGTGAGCGTGATTGGACGTGATGAGCGCCATCGCCGACCGACTTTCATCGCCAGTAGTGTAATATTGCTAGTCTAATGACAAGTAATCATCGCAGAATCTCGAAATTGCGGTCTCAGTTTGTCAAATCGGTCATCTCGACTCTGTATAACCAAAATGAGTTTGATTGGACGCAACGAGCGCGAACGCCGACCGACTTTCGTCGCCAGTAGTGTAATATTGCTAGTCTAATGACAAGTAATCATCGCAGAATCTCGAAATTGTGGTCCCAGTTTGATCATAGGTCATCTCGACTCTGCATAACCAATGTGAGCGTGATTGGACGCGACGAACGCCATCGCCGACCGACTTTCATCGCCAGTAGTGTAATATTGCTAGTCTAATGACAACTAATCATCGCAGAATCTCAAAATTGCGGTCTCAGTTTGACCATAGGTCATTTCGACTCTGCATAACCAAAGTGAGCGTGATCGGTCGCGACGAGCGCCATCGCCGACCGACTTTCAACGCCAGTAGTGTAATATTGCTAGTCTAATGACAAGTAATCATCGCAGAATCTCAAAATTGTGGTCTCGGTTTGACCATAGGTCATTTCGACTCTGCATAACCAATGTGAGTGTGATTGGACACGACGAGCGCCATCGCTGACCGACTTTCATCGCCAGTAGTGTAATAGTGCAAGTCTAATGACAACTAATCATCGCAGAATCTCGAAATTGTGGTCTCAGTTTGACCATAGGTCATCTCGACTCTGCATAACCAATGTGAGCGTGATTGGACGCGACGAACGCCATCGCTGACCGACTTTCATCGCCAGTAGTGTAATATTGCTAGTCTAATGACAACTAATCATCGCAGAATCTCAAAATTGCGGTCTCAGTTTGACCATAGGTCATCTCGACTCTGCATAACCAAAGTGGGCGTGATCGGTCGCGACGAGCGCCATCGCTGACCGACTTTCATCGCCAGTAGTGTAATATTGCTAGTCTAATGACAACTAATCATCGCAGAATCTCGAAATTGTGGTCTCAGTTTGATCATAGGTCATCACGACTCTGCATATCCAATGTGAGCGTGATTGGACGCGACGAACGCCATCGCCGACGGACTTTCATCGCCAGTAGTGTAATATTGCTAGTCTAATGACAAGTAATCATCGCAGAATCTCGAAATTGCGGTCCCAGTTTGTCAAATCGGTCATCTCGACTCTGTATAACCAAAATGAGTGTGATTGGACGCAACGAGCGCGATCGCCGACCGAATTTCGTCGCCACTAGTGTAATATTGCTAGTCTAATGACAACTAATCATTGCAAAATCTCAAAATCGCGGTCTCAGTTTGTCCAATCGAGCATCTCGACTATCTATAACCAAAATGAGCGTGATTGGACGCGACGAGCGCGATCGCCGACCGACTTTCGTCGCCAGTAGTGTAATATTGCTAGTCTTAATGACAAGTAATCATCGCAGAATCTCGAAATTGCGGTCTCAGTTTGACCATAGGTCATCTTGACTCTGTATAACCAAAATGAGCGTGATTGGACGCGACGAGCGCCATCGCCGACCGACTTTCATCGCCAGTAGTGTAATATTGCTAGTCTAATGACAACTAATCATCGCAGAATCTCAAAATTGTGGTATCGGTTTACCATAGGTCATCTCGACTCTGCATAACCAATGTGAGTGTGATTGGACACGACGAGCGCCATCGCCGACCGACTTTCATCGCCAGTAGTGTAATATTGCTAGTCTAATGACAACTAATCATCGCAGAATCTCAAAATTGTGGTATCGGTTTACCATAGGTCATCTCGACTCTGCATAACCAATGTGAGTGTGATTGGACACGACGAGCGCCATCGCCGACCGACTTTCATCGCCAGTAGTGTAATATTGCTAGTCTAATGACAACTAATCATCGCAGAATCTCAAAATTGTGGTCTCGGTTTGACCATAGGTCATCTCGACTCTGCATAACCAATGTGAGTGTGATTGGACACGACGAGCGCCATCGCCGACCGACTTTCATCGCCAGTAGTGTAATATTGCTAGTCTAATGACAACTAATCATCGCAGAATCTCAAAATTGTGGTCTCAGTTTGACCATAGGTCATCTCAACTCTGCATAACCAATGTGAGCGTGATTGGACGTGACGAGCGCCATCGCCGACCGACTTTCATCGCCAGTAGTGTAATATTGCTAGTCTAATGACAAGTAATCATCGCAGAATCTCGAAATTGCGGTCTCAGTTTGTCAAATCGGTCATCTCGACTCTGTATGACCAAAATGAGTGTGATTGGACGCAACGAGCGCGATCGCCGACCGACTTTCGTCGCCAGTAGTGTAATATTGCTAGTCTAATGACAAGTAATCATCGCAGAATCTCGAAATTGTGGTCTCAGTTTGATCATAGGTCATCTCGACTCTGCATTACCAATGTGAGCGTGATTGGACGCGACAAGCGCCATCGCCGACCGACTTTCATCACAGTAGTGTAATATTGCTAGTCTAATGACAAGTAATCATCGCAGAATCTCAAAATTGCGGTCACAGTTTGTCAAATGGGTCATCTCGACTCTGTATAACCAATGTGAGCGTGATTGGACGCGACGAGCGCCATCGCCGACCGACTTTCATCACAGTAGTGTAATATTGCTAGTCTAATGACAAGTAATCATCGCAGAATCTCGAAATTGTGGTCTCAGTTTGATCATAGGTCATCACGACTCTGCATAACCAATGTGAGCGTGATTGGACGTGACGAACGCCATCGCCGACCGACTTTCATCGCCAGTAGTGTAATATTGCTAGGCTAATGACAAGTAATCATCGCAGAATCTCAAAATTGCGGTCACAGTTTGTCAAATCGGTCATCTCGACTCTGTATAACCAAAATGAGTGTGATTGGACGCAACGAACGCGATCGCCGACCGACTTTCGTCGCCACTAGTGTAATATTGCTAGTCTAATGACAACTAATCATCGCAGAATCTCAAAATTGCGGTCTCAGTTTGTCCAATCGAGCATCTCGACTATCTATAACCAAAATGAGCGTGATTGGACGCGACGAGCGCGATCGCCGACCGACTTTCGTCGCCAGTAGTGTAATATTGCTAGTCTTAATGACAAGTAATCATCGCAGAATCTCGAATTTGCGGTCTCAGTTTGATCATAGGTCATCTCGACTCTGTATAACCAAAATGAGCATGATTGGACGCGACGAGCGCCATCGCCGACCGACTTTCATCGCCAGTAGTGTAATATTGCTATTCTAATGACAACTAATCATCGCAGAATCTCAAAATTGTGGTCTCGGTTTGACCATAGGTCATCTCGACTCTGCATAACCAATGTGAGTGTGATTGGACACGACGAGCGCCATCGCCGACCGACTTTCATCGCCAGTAGTGTAATAGTGCTAGTCTAATGACAACTAATCATCGCAGAATCTCGAAATTGTGGTCTCAGTTTGACCATAGGTCATCTCGACTCTGCATAACCAATGTGAGCGTGATTGGACGCGACGAACGCCATCGCCGACCGACTTTCATCGCCAGTAGTGTAATATTGCTAGTCTAATGACAACTAATCATCGCAGAATCTAAAAATTGCGGTCTCAGTTTGACCATAGGTCATTTCGACTCTGCATAACCAATGTGAGTGTGATTGGACACGACGAGCGCCATCGCCGACCGACTTTCATCGCCAGTAGTGTAATATTGCTAGTCTAATGACAAGTAATCATCGCAGAATCTCGAAATTGTGGTCTCAGTTTGATCATAGGTCATCACGACTCTGCATAACCAATGTGAGCGTGATTGGACGTGACGAACGCCATCGCCGACCGACTTTCATCGCCAGTAGTGTAATATTGCTAGGCTAATGACAAGTAATCATCGCAGAATCTCAAAATTGCGGTCACAGTTTGTCAAATCGGTCATCTCGACTCTGTATAACCAAAATGAGTGTGATTGGACGCAACGAGCGCGATCGCCGACCGACTTTCGTCGCCACTAGTGTAATATTGCTAGTCTAATGACAACTAATCATCGCAGAATCTCAAAATTGCGGTCTCAGTTTGTCCAATCGAGCATCTCGACTATCTATAACCAAAATGAGCGTGATTGGACGCGACGAGCGCGATCGCCGACCGACTTTCGTCGCCAGTAGTGTAATATTGCTAGTCTTAATGACAAGTAATCATCGCAGAATCTCGAATTTGCGGGTCTCAGTTTGATCATAGGTCATCTCGACTCTGTATAACCAAAATGAGCGTGATTGGACGCGACGAGCGCCATCGCCGACCGACTTTCATCGCCAGTAGTGTAATATTGCTATTCTAATGACAACTAATCATCGCAGAATCTCAAAATTGTGGTCTCGGTTTGACCATAGGTCATCTCGACTCTGCATAACCAATGTGAGTGTGATTGGACACGACGAGCGCCATCGCCGACCGACTTTCATCGCCAGTAGTGTAATAGTGCTAGTCTAATGACAACTAATCATCGCAGAATCTCGAAATTGTGGTCTCAGTTTGACCATAGGTCATCTCGACTCTGCATAACCAATGTGAGCGTGATTGGACGTGACGAACGCCATCGCCGACCGACTTTCATCGCCAGTAGTGTAATATTGCTAGGCTAATGACAAGTAATCATCGCAGAATCTCAAAATTGCGGTCACAGTTTGTCAAATCGGTCATCTCGACTCTGTATAACCAAAATGAGTGTGATTGGACGCAACGAGCGCGATCGCCGACCGACTTTCGTCGCCACTAGTGTAATATTGCTAGTCTAATGACAACTAATCATCGCAGAATCTCAAAATTGCGGTCTCAGTTTGTCCAATCGAGCATCTCGACTATCTATAACCAAAATGAGCGTGATTGGACGCGACGAGCGCGATCGCCGACCGACTTTCGTCGCCAGTAGTGTAATATTGCTAGTCTTAATGACAAGTAATCATCGCAGAATCTCGAATTTGTGGTCTCAGTTTGATCATAGGTCATCTCGACTCTGTATAACCAAAATGAGCGTGATTGGACGCGACGAGCGCCATCGCCGACCGACTTTCATCGCCAGTAGTGTAATATTGCTAGTCTAATGACAACTAATCATCGCAGAATCTCAAAATTGTGGTCTCGGTTTGACCATAGGTCATCTCGACTCTGCATAACCAATGTGAGTGTGATTGGACACGACGAGCGCCATCGCCGACCGACTTTCATCGCCAGTAGTGTAATAGTGCTAGTCTAATGACAACTAATCATCGCAGAATCTCGAAATTGTGGTCTCAGTTTGACCATAGGTCATCTCGACTCTGCATAACCAATGTGAGCGTGATTGGACGCGACGAACGCCATCGCCGACCGACTTTCATCGCCAGTAGTGTAATATTGCTAGTCTAATGACAACTAATCATCGCAGAATCTCAAAATTGCGGTCTCAGTTTGACCATAGGTCATTTCGACTCTGCATAACCAAAGTGGGCGTGATCGGTCGCGACGAGCGCCATCGCTGACCGACTTTCATCGCCAGTAGTGTAATATTGCTAGTCTAATGACAAGTAATCATCGCAGAATCTCGAAATTGTGGTCTCAGTTTGATCATAGGTCATCACGACTCTGCATAACCAATGTGAGCGTGATTGGACGCGACGAACGCCATCGCCGACCGACTTTCATCGCCAGTAGTGTAATATTGCTAGTCTAATGACAAGTAATCATCACAGAATCTCGAAATTGCGGTCCCAGTTTGTCAAATCGGTCATCTCGACTCTGTATAACCAAAATGAGTGTGATTGGACGCAACGAGCGCGATCGCTGACCGAATTTCGTCGCCACTAGTGTAATATTGCTAGTCTAATGACAACTAATCATTGCAAAATCTCAAAATTGCGGTCTCAGTTTGTCCAATCGAGCATCTCGACTATCTATAACCAAAATGAGCGTGATTGGACGCGACGAGCGCGATCGCCGACCGACTTTCGTCGCCAGTAGTGTAATATTGCTAGTCTTAATGACAAGTAATCATCGCAGAATCTCGAAATTGCGGTCTCAGTTTGACCATAGGTCATCTTGACTCTGTATAACCAAAATGAGCGTGATTGGACGCGACGAGCGCCATCGCCGACCGACTTTCATCGCCAGTAGTGTAATATTGCTAGTCTAATGACAACTAATCATCGCAGAATCTCAAAATTGTGGTCTCGGTTTGACCATAGGTCATCTCGACTCTGCATAACCAATGTGAGTGTGATTGGACACGACGAGCGCCATCGCCGACCGACTTTCATCGCCAGTAGTGTAATATTGCTAGTCTAATGACAACTAATCATCGCAGAATCTCAAAATTGTGGTCTCGGTTTGACCATAGGTCATCTCGACTCTGCATAACCAATGTGAGTGTGATTGGACACGACGAGCGCCATCGCCGACCGACTTTCGTCGCCAGTAGTGTAATATTGCTAGTCTAATGACAACTAATCATCGCAGAATCTCGAAATTGTGGTCTCAGTTTGACCATAGGTCATCTCAACTCTGCATAACCAATGTGAGCGTGATTGGACGTGACGAGCGCCATCGCCGACCGACTTTCATCGCCAGTAGTGTAATATTGCTAGTCTAATGACAAGTAATCATCGCAGAATCTCGAAATTGCGGTCTCAGTTTGTCAAATCGGTCATCTCGACTCTGTATAACCAAAATGAGTGTGATTGGACGCAACGAGCGCGATCGCCGACCGACTTTCGTCGCCACTAGTGTAATATTGCTAGTCTAATGACAACTAATCATCGCAGAATCTCAAAATTTTGGTCTCGGTTTGACCATAGGTCATCTCGACTCTGCATAACCAATGTGAGTGTGATTGGACACGACGAGCGCCATCGCCGACCGACTTTCATCGCCAGTAGTGTAATATTGCTAGTCTAATGACAACTAATCATCGCAGAATCTCGAAATTGTGGTCTCAGTTTGACCATAGGTCATCTCGACTCTGCATAACCAATGTGAGCGTGATTGGACGCGACGAGCGCCATTGCCGACCGACTTTCATCGCCAGTAGTGTAATATTGCTAGTCTAATGACAAGTAATCATCGCAGAATCTCGAAATTGTGGTCTCAGTTTGATCATAGGTCATCACGACTCTGCATAACCAATGTGAGCGTGATTGGACGTGACGAACGCCATCGCCGACCGACTTTCATCGCCAGTAGTGTAATATTGCTAGTCTAATGACAAGTAATCATCGCAGAATCTCAAAATTGCGGTCACAGTTTGTCAAATCGGTCATCTCGACTCTGTATAACCAAAATGAGTGTGATTGGACGCAACGAGCGCGATCGCCGACCGACTTTCGTCGCCACTAGTGTAATATTGCTAGTCTAATGACAACTAATCATCGCAAAATCTCAAAATTGCGGTCTCAGTTTGTCCAATCGAGCATCTCGACTATCTATAACCAAAATGAGCGTGATTGGACGCGACGAGCGCGATCGCCGACCGACTTTCGTCGCCAGTAGTGTAATATTGCTAGTCTTAATGACAAGTAATCATCGCAGAATCTCGAATTTGCGGTCTCAGTTTGACCATAGGTCATCTCGACTCTGTATAACCAAAATGAGCGTGATTGGACGCGACGAGCGCCATCGCCGACCGACTTTCATCGCCAGTAGTGTAATATTGCTATTCTAATGACAACTAATCATCGCAGAATCTCGAAATTGTGGTCTCAGTTTGACCATAGGTCATCTCGACTCTGCATAACCAATGTGAGCGTGATTGGACGTGACGAGCGCCATCGCCGACCGACTTTCATCGCCAATAGTGTAATATTCCTAGTCTAATGACAAGTAATCATCGCAGAATCTCGAAATTGCGGTCTCAGTTTGTCAAATCGGTCATCTCGACTCTGTATAACCAAAATGAGTGTGATTGGACGCGACGAGCGCCATCGCCGACCGACTTTCATCGCCAGTAGTGTAATATTGCTAGTCTAATGACAAGTAATCATCGCAGAATCTCGAAATTGTGGTCTCAGTTTGACCATAGGTCATCTCGACTCTGTATAACCAAAATGAGCGTGATTGGACTCGACGAGCGCCATCGCCGACCGACTTTCATCGCCAGTAGTGTATGTAATATTGCTAGTCTAATGACAACTAATCATCGCAGAATCTCGAAATTGTGGTCTCAGTTTGATCATAGGTCATCTCGACTCTGCATAACCAATGTGAGCGTGATTGGACGCGACGAGCGCCATCGCCGACCGACTTTCATCGCCAGTAGTGTAATATTGCTAGTCTAATGACAACTAATCATCGCAGAATCTCGAAATTGTGGTCTCAGTTTGATCATAGGTCATCTCGACTCTGCATAACCAATGTGAGCGTGATTGGACGCGACGAGCGCCATCGCCGACCGACTTTCATCGCCAGTAGTGTAATATTGCTAGTCTAATAACAAGTAATCATCGCAGAATCTCGAAATTGTAGTCTCAGTTTGATCATAGGTCATCACGACTCTGCATAACCAATGTGAGCGTGATTGGACGCGACAAACGCCATCGCCGACCGACTTTCATCGCCAGTAGTGTAATATTGCTAGTCTAATGACAACTAATCATCGCAGAATCTCAAAATTGCGGTCTCAGTTTGACCATAGGTCATTTCGACTCTGCATAACCAATGTGAGCGTGATTGGACGCGACGAACGCCATCGTCGACCGACTTTCATCGCCAGTAGTGTAATATTGCTAGTCTAATGACAAGTAATCATCGCAGAATCTCGATATTGCGGTCCAAGTTTGTCAAATCGGTCATCTCGACTCTGTATAACCAAAAGGAGTGTGATTGGACGCAACGAGCGCGATCGCCGACCGACTTTCGTCGCCACTAGTGTAATATTGCTAGTCTAATGACAACTAATCATCGCAGAATCTCAAAATTTTGGTCTCGGTTTGACCATAGGTCATCTCGACTCTGCATAACCAATGTGAGTGTGATTGGACACGACGAGCGCCATCGCCGACCGACTTTCATCGCCAGTAGTGTAATATTGCTAGTCTAATGACAACTAATCATCGCAGAATCTCGAAATTGTGGTCTCAGTTTGACCAAGGTCATCTCGACTCTGCATAACCAATGTGAGCGTGATTGGACGTGACGAACGCCATCGCCGACCGACTTTCATCGCCAGTAGTGTAATATTGCTAGTCTAATGACAAGTAATCATCGCAGAATCTCGAAATTGCGGTCTCAGTTTGTCAAATCGGTCATCTCGACTCTGTATAACCAAAATGAGTGTGATTGGACGCAACGAGCGCGATCGCCGACCGACTTTCGTCGCCAGTAGTGTAATATTGCCAGTCTAATGACAAGTAATCATCGCAGAATCTCAAAATTGTGGTCTCGGTTTGACCATAGGTCATCTCGACTATCTATAACCAAAATGAGCGTGATTGGACGCGACGAGCGCCATCGCCGACCGACTTTCATCGCCAGTAGTGTAATATTGCTAGTCTAATGACAACTAATCATCGCAGAATCTCAAAATTGTGGTCTCGGTTTGACCATAGGTCATCTCGACTATCTATAACCAAAATGAGCGTGATTGGACGCGACGAGCGCCATCGCCGACCGACTTTCATCGCCAGTAGTGTAATATTGCTAGTCTAATGACAACTAATCATCGCAGAATCTCAAAATTGTGGTCTCGGTTTGACCATAGGTCATCTCGACTCTGCATAACCAATGTGAGTGTGATTGGACACGACGAGCGCCATCGCCGACCGACTTTCATCGCCAGTAGTGTAATATTGCTAGTCTAATGACAACTAATCATCGCAGAATCTCGAAATTGTGGTCTCAGTTTGACCATAGGTCATCTCGACTCTGCATAACCAATGTGAGCGTGATTGGACGCGATGAGCGCCATCGCCGACCGACTTTCATCGCCAGTAGTGTAATATTGCTAGTCTAATGACAAGTAATCATCGCAGAATCTCGAAATTGCGGTCTCAGTTTGTCAAATCTGTCATCTCGACTCTGTATAACCAAAATGAGTGTGATTGGACGCAACGAGCGCGAACGCCGACCGACTTTCGTCGCCAGTAGTGTAATATTGCTAGTCTAATGACAAGTAATCATCGCAGAATCTCGAAATTGTGGTCCCAGTTTGATCATAGGTCATCTCGACTCTGCATAACCAATGTGAGCGTGATTGGACGCGACGAGCGCCATCGCCGACCGACTTTCATAGCCAGTAGTGTAATATTGCTAGTCTAATGACAAGTAATCATCGCAGAATCTCGAAATTGTGGTCTCAGTTTGATCATAGGTCATCACGACTCTGCATAACCAATGTGAGCGTGATTGGACGCGACGAACGCCATCGCCGACCGACTTTCATCGCCAGTAGTGTAATATTGCTAGTCTAATGACAACTAATCATCGCAGAATCTCAAAATGGCGGTCTCAGTTTGACCATAGGTCATTTCGACTCTGCATAACCAATGTGAGCGTGATTGGACGCGACGAACGCCATCGCCGACCGACTTTCATCGCCAGTAGTGTAATATTGCTAGTCTAATGACAAGTAATCATCGCAGAATCTCGATATTGTGGTCCCAGTTTGTCAAATCGGTCATCTCGACTCTGTATAACCAAAATGAGTGTGATTGGACGCAACGAGCGCGATCGCCGACCGACTTTCGTCGCCAGTAGTGTAATATTGCCAGTCTAATGACAAGTAATCATCGTAGAATCTCAAAATTGTGGTCTCGGTTTGACCATAGGTCATCTCGACTATCTATAACCAAGGAGGATACCGCGGTGACGTCATATCACGTGATCCCGACCCATATTAGTGATCGCTATGGCCAATCAGATTCAGTCTACTGACAGCACCAGCACTGAACACATCTCCACGTCTCACTGTCTGGTGCGCTCCTGTACACAAAAACACCAATAGACATGAAATATTGCAATACCTAGTATGGATTCTTCCTGTGTAGAATAAAATTTACAGAGCAGATTAACTTCCACGAATAAAAAGACGTTTGGCGTGGCCAAAGTGCGGAAATAATGGGAAATAATGTCTCCGCTAAAATACACTACGAAATACACTAGGCAATGCACTACGCGATACACGGTAGAGATGCAGTTGAGTTTGTTATTGTTTTGACTTAGAAGCCCGCCCATATCATAATATATTCATGTATTCATGAAGTATGAACTCATTTCTGTCCCATACAACTCTAAGAACAGTCAATTTCTCCTTAAATCATCACCGAAACCGCGATATCCGCAGGAAGATTTCGTTCTAGTGTCCGAAAATGCATGATCTTACAGGGGCGCTAACTCGACAAATAGAGGGGATCTATGGGGATCTATGCGAGTTTTAGGTATTACAGGTCTCGAACTTGTAAAATCTGTAAACATGCCTCCAAATCCCATGATGATAATGAAGAGATTGCCCCATATCTGGGAGACTGTTTTGAAACCATCGCTAATTTTGGAAGATCGGTGCCGGCTATTTGGTTTAAAAAACCCTATTTTTCCCCATCAAAACAGCACTTTTCATTATTCAAATGATAGCTTATTGTCTGAAGATTTATTTCATAGCAGAAAAGTACTAATAACTCTGATTTGATGCGAAAAATCTAACTTTTTTGATGACTTGATTTTCCCTTGGCCGTGGATCGAGTTTGTTTACAATATGCAGCGCCATCTTGGAAAAGCCGTGACGTCACCGCGGTATCCTCCTTGATCTATAACCAAAATGAGCGTGATTGGACGCGACGAGCGCCATCGCCGACCGACTTTCATCGCCAGTAGTGTAATATTGCTAGTCTAATGACAACTAATCATCGCAGAATCTCAAAATTGTGGCCTCGGTTTGACCATAGGTCATCTTGACTATCTATAACCAAAATGAGCGTGATTGGACGCGACGAGCGCCATCGCCGACCGACTTTCATCGCCAGTAGTGTAATATTGCTAGTCTAATGACAACTAATCATCGCAGAATCTCAAAATTGTGGTCTCGGTTTGACCATAGGTCATCTCGACTCTGCATAACCAATGTGAGTGTGATTGGACACGACGAGCGCCATCGCCGACCGACTTTCATCGCCAGTAGTGTAATATTGCTAGTCTAATGACAACTAATCATCGCAGAATCTCGAAATTGTGGTCTCAGTTTGACCATAGGTCATCTCGACTCTGCATAACCAATGTGAGTGTGATTGGACGTGATGAGCGCCATCGCCGACCGACTTTCATCGCCAGTAGTGTAATATTGCTAGTCTAATGACAAGTAATCATCGCAGAATCTCGAAATTGCGGTCTCAGTTTGTCAAATCGGTCATCTCGACTCTGTATAACCAAAATGAGTGTGATTGGACGCAACGAGCGCGAACGCCGACCGACTTTCGTCGCCAGTAGTGTAATATTGCTAGTCTAATGACAAGTAATCATCGCAGAATCTCGAAATTGTGGTCCCAGTTTGATCATAGGTCATCTCGACTCTGCATAACCAATGTGAGCGTGATTGGACGCGACGAGCGCCATCGCCGACCGACTTTCATAGCCAGTAGTGTAATATTGCTAGTCTAATGACAAGTAATCATCGCAGAATCTCGAAATTGTGGTCTCAGTTTGATCATAGGTCATCACGACTCTGCATAACCAATGTGAGCGTGATTGGACGCGACGAGCGCCATCGCCGACCGACTTTCATCGCCAGTAGTGTAATATTGCTAGTCTAATGACAACTAATCATCGCAGAATCTCAAAATTGCGGTCTCAGTTTGACCATAGGTCACTTCGACTCTGCATAACCAATGTGAGCGTGATTGGACGCGACGAGCGCCATCGCCGACCGACTTTCATCGCCAGTAGTGTAATTTTGCTAGTCTAATGACAAGTAATCATCGCAGAATCTCGATATTGCGGTCCCAGTTTGTCAAATCGGTCATCTCGACTCTGTATAACCAAAAGGAGTGTGATTGGACGCAACGAGCGCGATCGCCGACCGACTTTCGTCGCCACTAGTGTAATATTGCTAGTCTAATGACAACTAATCATCGCAGAATCTCAAAATTTTGGTCTCGGTTTGACCATAGGTCATCTCGACTCTGCATAACCAATGTGAGTGTGATTGGACACGACGAGCGCCATCGCCGACCGACTTTCATCGCCAGTAGTGTAATATTGCTAGTCTAATGACAACTAATCATCGCAGAATCTCGAAATTGTGGTCTCAGTTTGACCATAGGTCATCTCGACTCTGCATAACCAATGTGAGCGTGATTGGACGTGACGAGCGCCATCGCCGACCGACTTTCATCGCCAGTAGTGTAATATTGCTAGTCTAATGACAAGTAATCATCGCAGAATCTCGAAATTGCGGTCTCAGTTTGTCAAATCGGTCATCTCGACTCTGTATAACCAAAATGAGTGTGATTGGACGCAACGAGCGCGATCGCCGACCGACTTTCGTCGCCAGTAGTGTAATATTGCCAGTCTAATGACAAGTAATCATCACAGAATCTCAAAATTGTGGTCTCGGTTTGACCATAGGTCATCTCGACTATCTATAACCAAAATGAGCGTGATTGGACGCGACGAGCGCCATCGCCGACCGACTTTCATCGCCAGTAGTGTAATATTGCTAGTCTAATGACAACTAATCATCGCAGAATCTCAAAATTGTGGTCTCGGTTTGACCATAGGTCATCTTGACTATCTATAACCAAAATGAGCGTGATTGGACGCGACGAGCGCCATCGCCGACCGACTTTCATCGCCAGTAGTGTAATATTGCTAGTCTAATGACAACTAATCATCGCAGAATCTCAAAATTGTGGTCTCGGTTTGACCATAGGTCATCTCGACTCTGCATAACCAATGTGAGTGTGATTGGATACGACGAGCGCCATCGCCGACCGACTTTCATCGGCAGTAGTGTAATATTGCTAGTCTAATGACAACTAATCATCGCAGAATCTCGAAATTGTGGTCTCAGTTTGACCATAGGTCATCTCGACTCTGCATAACCAATGTGAGCGTGATTGGACGTGATGAGCGCCATCGCCGACCGACTTTCATCGCCAGTAGTGTAATATTGCTAGTCTAATGACAAGTAATCATCGCAGAATCTCGAAATTGCGGTCTCAGTTTGTCAAATCTGTCATCTCGACTCTGTATAACCAAAATGAGTGTGATTGGACGCAACGAGCGCGAACGCCGACCGACTTTCGTCGCCAGTAGTGTAATATTGCTAGTCTAATGACAAGTAATCATCGCAGAATCTCGAAATTGTGGTCCCAGTTTGATCATAGGTCATCTCGACTCTGCATAACCAATGTGAGCGTGATTGGACGCGACGAGCGCCATCGCCGACCGACTTTCATAGCCAGTAGTGTAATATTGCTAGTCTAATGACAAGTAATCATCGCAGAATCTCGAAATTGTGGTCTCAGTTTGATCATAGGTCATCACGACTCTGCATAACCAATGTGAGCGTGATTGGACGCGACGAGCGCCATCGCCGACCGACTTTCATCGCCAGTAGTGTAATATTGCTAGTCTAATGACAACTAATCATCGCAGAATCTCAAAATGGCGGTCTCAGTTTGACCATAGGTCATTTCGACTCTGCATAACCAATGTGAGCGTGATTGGACGCGACGAACGCCATCGCCGACCGACTTTCATCGCCAGTAGTGTAATATTGCTAGTCTAATGACAAGTAATCATCGCAGAATCTCGATATTGTGGTCCCAGTTTGTCAAATCGGTCATCTCGACTCTGTATAACCAAAATGAGTGTGATTGGACGCAACGAGCGCGATCGCCGACCGACTTTCGTCGCCAGTAGTGTAATATTGCCAGTCTAATGACAAGTAATCATCGTAGAATCTCAAAATTGTGGTCTCGGTTTGACCATAGGTCATCTCGACTATCTATAACCAAAATGAGCGTGATTGGACGCGACGAGCGCCATCGCCGACCGACTTTCATCGCCAGTAGTGTAATATTGCTAGTCTAATGACAACTAATCATCGCAGAATCTCAAAATTGTGGCCTCGGTTTGACCATAGGTCATCTTGACTATCTATAACCAAAATGAGCGTGATTGGACGCGACGAGCGCCATCGCCGACCGACTTTCATCGCCAGTAGTGTAATATTGCTAGTCTAATGACAACTAATCATCGCAGAATCTCAAAATTGTGGTCTCGGTTTGACCATAGGTCATCTCGACTCTGCATAACCAATGTGAGTGTGATTGGACACGACGAGCGCCATCGCCGACCGACTTTCATCGCCAGTAGTGTAATATTGCTAGTCTAATGACAACTAATCATCGCAGAATCTCGAAATTGTGGTCTCAGTTTGACCATAGGTCATCTCGACTCTGCATAACCAATGTGAGTGTGATTGGACGTGATGAGCGCCATCGCCGACCGACTTTCATCGCCAGTAGTGTAATATTGCTAGTCTAATGACAAGTAATCATCGCAGAATCTCGAAATTGCGGTCTCAGATTGTCAAATCGGTCATCTCGACTCTGTATAACCAAAATGAGTGTGATTGGACGCAACGAGCGCGAACGCCGACCGACTTTCGTCGCCAGTAGTGTAATATTGCTAGTCTAATGACAAGTAATCATCGCAGAATCTCGAAATTGTGGTCCCAGTTTGATCATAGGTCATCTCGACTCTGCATAACCAATGTGAGCGTGATTGGACGCGACGAGCGCCATCGCCGACCGACTTTCATAGCCAGTAGTGTAATATTGCTAGTCTAATGACAAGTAATCATCGCAGAATCTCGAAATTGTGGTCTCAGTTTGATCATAGGTCATCACGACTCTGCATAACCAATGTGAGCGTGATTGGACGCGACGAGCGCCATCGCCGACCGACTTTCATCGCCAGTAGTCTAATATTGCTAGTCTAATGACAACTAATCATCGCAGAATCTCAAAATTGCGGTCTCAGTTTGACCATAGGTCACTTCGACTCTGCATAACCAATGTGAGCGTGATTGGACGCGACGAACGCCATCGCCGACCGACTTTCATCGCCAGTAGTGTAATTTTGCTAGTCTAATGACAAGTAATCATCGCAGAATCTCGATATTGCGGTCCCAGTTTGTCAAATCGGTCATCTCGACTCTGTATAACCAAAAGGAGTGTGATTGGACGCAACGAGCGCGATCGCCGACCGACTTTCGTCGCCACTAGTGTAATATTGCTAGTCTAATGACAACTAATCATCGCAGAATCTCAAAATTTTGGTCTCGGTTTGACCATAGGTCATCTCGACTCTGCATAACCAATGTGAGTGTGATTGGACACGACGAGCGCCATCGCCGACCGACTTTCATCGCCAGTAGTGTAATATTGCTAGTCTAATGACAACTCATCATCGCAGAATCTCGAAATTGCGGTCTCAGTTTGACCATAGGTCATCTCGACTCTGCATAACCAATGTGAGCGTGATTGGTCGCGACGAGCGCCATCGCCGACCGACTTTCATCGCCAGTAGTGTAATATTGCTAGTCTAATGACAAGTAATCATCGCAGAATCTCGAAATTGCGGTCTCAGTTTGTCAAATCGGTCATCTCGACTCTGTATAACCAAAATGAGTGTGATTGGACGCAACGAGCGCGATCGCCGACCGACTTTCGTCGCCAGTAGTGTAATATTGCCAGTCTAATGACAAGTAATCATCACAGAATCTCAAAATTGTGGTCTCGGTTTGACCATAGGTCATCTCGACTATCCATAACCAAAATGAGCGTGATTGGACGCGACGAGCGCCATCGCCGACCGACTTTCATCGCCAGTAGTGTAATATTGCTAGTCTAATGACAACTAATCATCGCAGAATCTCAAAATTGTGGTCTCGGTTTGACCATAGGTCATCTTGACTATCTATAACCAAAATGAGCGTGATTGGACGCGACGAGCGCCATCGCCGACCGACTTTCATCGCCAGTAGTGTAATATTGCTAGTCTAATGAGAACTAATCATCGCAGAATCTCAAAATTGCGGTCTCAGTTTGACCATAGGTCATCTCGACTCTGCATAACCAATGTGAGTGTGATTGGATACGACGAGCGCCATCGCCGACCGACTTTCATCCCCAGTAGTGTAATATTGCTAGTCTAATGACAACTAATCATCGCAGAATCTCGAAATTGTGGTCTCAGTTTGACCATAGGTCATCTCGACTCTGCATAACCAATGTGAGCGTGATTGGACGTGATGAGCGCCATCGCCGACCGACTTTCATCGCCAGTAGTGTAATATTGCTAGTCTAATGACAAGTAATCATCGCAGAATCTCGAAATTGCGGTCTCAGTTTGTCAAATCGGTCATCTCGACTCTGTATAACCAAAATGAGTGTGATTGGACGCAACGAGCGCGAACGCCGACCGACTTTCGTCGCCAGTAGTGTAATATTGCTAGTCTAATGACAAGTCATCATCGCAGAATCTCGAAATTGTGGTCCCAGTTTGATCATAGGTCATCTCGACTCTGCATAACCAATGTGAGCGTGATTGGACGCGACGAGCGCCATCGCCGACCGACTTTCATCGCCAGTAGTGTAATATTGCTAGTCTAATGACAAGTAATCATCGCAGAATCTCGAAATTGTGGTCTCAGTTTGATCATAGGTCATCACGACTCTGCATAACCAATGTGAGCGTGATTGGACGCGACGAACGCCATCGCCAACCGACTTTCATCGCCAGTAGTGTAATATTGCTAGTCTAATGACAACTAATCATCGCAGAATCTCAAAATTGCCGTCTCAGTTTGACCATAGGTCATTTCGACTCTGCATAACCAAAGTGAGCGTGATCGGTCGCGACGAGCGCCATCGCCGACCGACTTTCTACGCCAGTAGTGTAATATTGCTAGTCTAATGACAAGTAATCATCGCAGAATCTCGAAATTGTGGTCTCAGTTTGATCATAGGTCATCACGACTCTGCATAACCAATGTGAGCGTGATTGGACGTGACGAACGCCATCGCCGACCGACTTTCATCGCCAGTAGTGTAATATTGCTAGTCTTATGACAAGTAATCATCGCAGAATCTCAAAATTGCAGTCACAGTTTGTCAAATCGGTCATCTCGACTCTGTATAACCAAAATGAGTGTGATTGGACGCAACGAGCGTGATCGCCGACCGACTTTCGTCGCCACTAGTGTAATATTGCTAGTCTAATGACAACTAATCATCGCAGAATCTCAAAATTGCGGTCTCAGTTTGTCCAATCGAGCATCTCGACTATCTATAACCAAAATGAGCGTGATTGGACGCGACGAGCGCCATCGCCGACCGAATTTCATCGCCAGTAGTGTAATATTGCTATTCTAATGACAACTAATCATCGCAGAATCTCAAAATTGTGGTCTCGGTTTGACCATAGGTCATCTCGACTCTGCATAACCAATGTGTGTGTGATTGGACACGACGAGCGCCATCGCCGACCGACTTTCATCGCCAGTAGTGTAATAGTGCTAGTCTAATGACAACTAATCATCGCAGAATCTCGAAATTGTGGTCTCAGTTTGACCATAGGTCATCTCGACTCTGCATAACCAATGTGAGCGTGATTGGACGCGACGAACGCCATCGCCGACCGACTTTCATCGCCAGTAGTGTAATATTGCTAGTCTAATGACAACTAATCATCGCAGAATCTCAAAATTGCGGTCTCAGTTTGACCATAGGTCATCACGACTCTGCATAACCAAAGTGGGCGTGATCGGTCGCGACGAGCGCCATCGCTGACCGACTTTCATACCCAGTAGTGTAATATTGCTAGTCTAATGACAACTAATCATCGCAGAATCTCAAAATTGTGGTCTCGGTTTACCATAGGTCATCTCGACTCTGCATAACCAATGTGAATGTGATTGGACACGACGAGCGCCATCGCCGACCGACTTTCATCGCCAGTAGTGTAATATTGCTAGTCTAATGACAACTAATCATCGCAGAATCTCAAAATTGTGGTCTCGGTTTGACCATAGGTCATCTCGACTCTGCATAACCAATGTGAGTGTGATTGGACACGACGAGCGCCATCGCCGACCGACTTTCATCGCCAGTAGTGTAATATTGCTAGTCTAATGACAACTAATCATCGCAGAATCTCAAAATTGTGGTCTCGGTTTGACCATAGGTCATCTCGACTATCTATAACCAAAATGAGCGTGATTGGACGCGACGACCGCGATCGCCGACCGTCTTTCGTCGCCAGTAGTGTAATATTGCTAGTCTTAATGACAAGTAATCATCGCAGAATCTCGAAATTGCGGTCTCAGTTTGACCATAGGTCATCTTGACTCTGTATAACCAAAATGAGCGTGATTGAACGCGACGAGCGCCATCGCCGACCGACTTTCATCGCCAGTAGTGTAATATTGCTAGTCTAATGACAAGTAATCATCGCAGAATCTCGAAATTGCGGTCTCAGTTTGTCAAATCGGTCATCTCGACTCTGTATAACCAAAATGAGTGTGATTGGACGCAACGAGCGCGATCGCCGACCGACTTTCGTCGCCAGTAGTGTAATATTGCCAGTCTAATGACAAGTAATCATCACAGAATCTCAAAATTGTGGTCTCGGTTTGACCATAGGTCATCTCGACTATCTATAACCAAAATGAGCGTGATTGGACGCGACGAGCGCCATCGCCGACCGACTTTCATCGCCAGTAGTGTAATATTGCTAGTCTAATGACAACTAATCATCGCAGAATCTCAAAATTGTGGTCTCAGTTTGACCATAGGTCATCTCAACTCTGCATAACCAATGTGAGCGTGATTGGACGTGACGAGCGCCATCGCCGACCGACTTTCATCGCCAGTAGTGTAATATTGCTAGTCAAATGACAAGTAATCATCGCAGAATCTCGAAATTGCGGTCTCAGTTTGTCAAATCGGTCATCTCGACTCTGTATGACCAAAATGAGTGTGATTGGACGCAACGAGCGCGATCGCCGACCGACTTTCGTCGCCAGTAGTGTAATATTGCTAGTCTAATGACAAGTAATCATCGCAGAATCTCGAAATTGTGGTCTCAGTTTGATCATAGGTCATCTCGACTCTGCATTACCAATGTGAGCGTGATTGGACGCGACGAGCGCCATCGCCGACCGACTTTCATCGCCAGTAGTGTAATATTGCTAGTCTAATGACAAGTAATCATCGCAGAATCTCGAAATTGTGGTCTCAGTTTGATCATAGGTCATCACGACTCTGCATAACCAATGTGAGCGTGATTGGACGTGACGAACGCCATCGCCGACCGACTTTCATCGCCAGTAGTGTAATATTGCTAGGCTAATGACAAGTAATCATCGCAGAATCTCAAAATTGCGGTCACAGTTTGTCAAATCGGTCATCTCGACTCTGTATAACCAAAATGAGTGTGATTGGACGCAACGAGCGCGATCGCCGACCGACTTTCGTCGCCACTAGTGTAATATTGCTAGTCTAATGACAACTAATCATCGCAGAATCTCAAAATTGCGGTCTCAGTTTGTCCAATCGAGCATCTCGACTATCTATAACCAAAATGAGCGTGATTGGACGCGACGAGCGCGATCGCCGACCGACTTTCGTCGCCAGTAGTGTAATATTGCTAGTCTTAATGACAAGTAATCATCGCAGAATCTCGAATTTGTGGTCTCAGTTTGATCATAGGTCATCTCGACTCTGTATAACCAAAATGAGCGTGATTGGACGCGACGAGCGCCATCGCCGACCGACTTTCATCGCCAGTAGTGTAATATTGCTATTCTAATGACAACTAATCATCGCAGAATCTCAAAATTGTGGTCTCGGTTTGACCATAGGTCATCTCGACTCTGCATAACCAATGTGAGTGTGATTGGACACGACGAGCGCCATCGCCGACCGACTTTCATCGCCAGTAGTGTAATAGTGCTAGTCTAATGACAACTAATCATCGCAGAATCTCGAAATTGTGGTCTCAGTTTGACCATAGGTCATCTCGACTCTGCATAACCAATGTGAGCGTGATTGGACGCGACGAACGCCATCGCCGACCGACTTTCATCGCCAGTAGTGTAATATTGCTAGTCTAATGACAACTAATCATCGCAGAATCTAAAAATTGCGGTCTCAGTTTGACCATAGGTCATTTCGACTCTGCATAACCAAAGTGGGCGTGATCGGTCGCGACGAGCGCCATCGCTGACCGACTTTCATCGCCAGTAGTGTAATATTGCTAGTCTAATGACAAGTAATCATCGCAGAATCTCGAAATTGTGGTCTCAGTTTGATCATAGGTCATCACGACTCTGCATAACCAATGTGAGCGTGATTGGACGCGACGAACGCCATCGCCGACCGACTTTCATCGCCAGTAGTGTAATATTGCTAGTCTAATGACAAGTAATCATCACAGAATCTCGAAATTGTGGTCCCAGTTTGTCAAATCGGTCATCTCGACTCTGTATAACCAAAATGAGTGTGATTGGAAGCAACGAGCGCGATCGCCGACCGAATTTCGTCGCCACTAGTGTAATATTGCTAGTCTAATGACAACTAATCATTGCAAAATCTCAAAATTGCGGTCTCAGTTTGTCCAATCGAGCATCTCGACTATCTATAACCAAAATGAGCGTGATTGGACGCGACGAGCGCGATCGCCGACCGACTTTCGTCGCCAGTAGTGTAATATTGCTAGTCTTAATGACAAGTAATCATCGCAGAATCTCGAAATTGCGGTCTCAGTTTGACCATAGGTCATCTTGACTCTGTATAACCAAAATGAGCGTGATTGGACGCGACGAGCGCCATCGCTGACCGACTTTCATCGCCAGTAGTGTAATATTGCTAGTCTAATGACAACTAATCATCGCAGAATCTCAAAATTGTGGTCTCGGTTTGACCATAGGTCATCTCGACTCTGCATAACCAATGTGAGTGTGATTGGACACGACGAGCGCCATCGCCGACCGACTTTCATCGCCAGTAGTGTAATATTGCTAGTCTAATGACAACTAATCATCGCAGAATCTCGAAATTGTGGTCTCAGTTTGACCATAGGTCATCTCAACTCTGCATAACCAATGTGAGCGTGATTGGACGTGACGAGCGCCATCGCCGACCGACTTTCATCGCCAGTAGTGTAATATTGCTAGTCTAATGACAAGTAATCATCGCAGAATCTCGAAATTGCGGTCTCAGTTTGTCAAATCGGTCATCTCGACTCTGTATAACCAAAATGAGTGTGATTGGACGCAACGAGCGCGATCGCCGACCGACTTTCGTCGCCACTAGTGTAATATTGCTAGTCTAATGACAACTAATCATCGCAGAATCTCAAAATTTTGGTCTCGGTTTGACCATAGGTCATCTCGACTCTGCATAACCAATGTGAGTGTGATTGGACACGACGAGCGCCATCGCCGACCGACTTTCATCGCCAGTAGTGTAATATTGCTAGTCTAATGACAACTAATCATCGCAGAATCTCGAAATTGTGGTCTCAGTTTGACCATAGGTCATCTCGACTCTGCATAACCAATGTGAGCGTGATTGGACGTGACGAGCGCCATTGCCGACCGACTTTCATCGCCAGTAGTGTAATATTGCTAGTCTAATGACAAGTAATCATCGCAGAATCTCGAAATTGTGGTCTCAGTTTGATCATAGGTCATCACGACTCTGCATAACCAATGTGAGCGTGATTGGACGTGACGAACGCCATCGCCGACCGACTTTCATCGCCAGTAGTGTAATATTGCTAGTCTAATGACAAGTAATCATCGCAGAATCTCAAAATTGCGGTCACAGTTTGTCAAATCGGTCATCTCGACTCTGTATAACCAAAATGAGTGTGATTGGACGCAACGAGCGCGATCGCCGACCGACTTTCGTCGCCACTAGTGTAATATTGCTAGTCTAATGACAACTAATCATCGCAGAATCTCAAAATTGCGGTCTCAGTTTGTCCAATCGAGCATCTCGACTATCTATAACCAAAATGAGCGTGATTGGACGCGACGAGCGCGATCGCCGACCGACTTTCGTCGCCAGTAGTGTAATATTGCTAGTCTTAATGACAAGTAATCATCGCAGAATCTCGAATTTGCGGTCTCAGTTTGACCATAGGTCATCTCGACTCTGTATAACCAAAATGAGCGTGATTGGACGCGACGAGCGCCATCGCCGACCGACTTTCATCGCCAGTAGTGTAATATTGCTATTCTAATGACAACTAATCATCGCAGAATCTCGAAATTGTGGTCTCAGTTTGACCATAGGTCATCTCGACTCTGCATAACCAATGTGAGCGTGATTGGACGTGACGAGCGCCATCGCCGACCGACTTTCATCGCCAAAAGTGTAATATTCCTAGTCTAATGACAAGTAATCATCGCAGAATCTCGAAATTGCGGTCTCAGTTTGTCAAATCGGTCATCTCGACTCTGTATAACCAAAATGAGTGTGATTGGACGCGACGAGCGCCATCGCCGACCGACTTTCATCGCCAGTAGTGTAATATTGCTAGTCTAATGACAAGTAATCATCGCAGAATCTCGAAATTGTGGTCTCAGTTTGACCATAGGTCATCTCGACTCTGTATAACCAAAATGAGCGTGATTGGACTCGACGAGCGCCATCGCCGACCGACTTTCATCGCCAGTAGTGTATGTAATATTGCTAGTCTAATGACAACTAATCATCGCAGAATCTCAAAATTGTGGTCTCGGTTTGACCATAGGTCATCTCGACTCTGCATAACCAATGTGAGTGTGATTGGACACGACGAGCGCCATCGCCGACCGACTTTCATCGCCAGTAGTGTAATATTGCTAGTCTAATGACAAGTAATCATCGCAGAATCTCGAAATTGTGGTCTCAGTTTGATCATAGGTCATCACGACTCTGCATAACCAATGTGAGCGTGATTGGACGCGACGAACGCCATCGCCGACCGACTTTCATCGCCAGTAGTGTAATATTGCTAGTCTAATGACAAGTAATCATCGCAGAATCTCAAAATTGCGGTCTCAGTTTGACCATAGGTCATTTCGACCCTGCATAACCAAAGTGAGTGTGATCGGTCGCGACGAGCGCCATCGCCGACCGACTTTTATCGCCAGTAGTGTAATATCGCTAGTTTAATGACAACTAATCATCGCAGAATCTCGAAATTGCAGTCTCAGTTTGACCATAGGTCATCTTGACTCTGCATAACCAATGTGAGCGTGATTGGACGTGACGAGCACCATCGCCGACCGACTTTCATCGCCAGTAGTGTAATATTGCTAGTCTAATGACAAGTAATCATCGCAGAATCTCGAAATTGCGGTCCAAGTTTGTCAAATCCGTCATCTCGACTCTGTATACCCAAAATGAGTGTGATTGGACGCAACGAGCGCGATCGCCGACCGAATTTCGTCGCCACTAGTGTAATATTGCTAGTCTAATGACAACTAATCATTGCAAAATCTCAAAATTGTGGTCTCAGTTTGTCCAATCGAGCATCTCGACTATCTATAACCAAAATGAGCGTGATTGGACGCGACGAGCGCGATCGCCGACCGACTTTCGTCGCCAGTAGTGTAATATTGCTAGTCTAATGACAAGTAATCATCGCAGAATCTCGAAATTGTGGTCCCAGTTTGATCATAGGTCATCTCGACTCTGCATAACCAATGTGAGCGTGATTGGACGCGACGAGCGCCATTGCCGATCGACTTTCATCGCCAGTAGTGTAATATTGCTAGTCTAATGACAAGTAATCATCGCAGAATCTCGAAATTGTGGTCTCAGTTTGATCATAGGTCATCACGACTCTGCATAACCAATGTGAGTGTGATTGGACGCGACAAACGCCATCGCCGACCGACTTTCATCGCCAGTAGTGTAATATTGCTAGTCTAATGACAACTAATCATCGCAGAATCTCAAAATTGCGGTCTCAGTTTGACCATAGGTCATTTCGACTCTGCATAACCAATGTGAGCGTGATTGGACGCAACGAACGCCATCGCCGACCGACTTTCATCGCCAGTAGTGTAATATTGCTAGTCTAATGACAAGTAATCATCGCAGAATCTCGATATTGCGGTCCCAGTTTGTCAAATCGGTCATCTCGACTCTGTATAACCAAAAGGAGTGTGATTGGACGCAACGAGCGCGATCGCCGACCGACTTTCGTCGCCACTAGTGTAATATTGCTAGTCTAATGACAACTAATCATCGCAGAATCTCAAAATTTTGGTCTCGGTTTGACCATAGGTCATCTCGACTCTGCATAACCAATGTGAGTGTGATTGGACACGACGAGCGCCATCGCCGACCGACTTTCATCGCCAGTAGTGTAATATTGCTAGTCTAATGACAACTAATCATCGCAGAATCTCGAAATTGTGGTCTCAGTTTGACCAAGGTCATCTCGACTCTGCATAACCAATGTGAGCGTGATTGGACGTGACGAGCGCCATCGCCGACCGACTTTCATCGCCAGTAGTGTAATATTGCTAGTCTAATGACAAGTAATCATCGCAGAATCTCGAAATTGCGGTCTCAGTTTGTCAAATCGGTCATCTCGACTCTGTATAACCAAAATGAGTGTGATTGGACGCAACGAGCGCGATCGCCGACCGACTTTCGTCGCCAGTAGTGTAATATTGCCAGTCTAATGACAAGTAATCATCGCAGAATCTCAAAATTGTGGTCTCGGTTTGACCATAGGTCATCTCGACTATCTATAACCAAAATGAGCGTGATTGGACGCGACGAGCGCCATCGCCGACCGACTTTCATCGCCAGTAGTGTAATATTGCTAGTCTAATGACAACTAATCATCGCAGAATCTCAAAATTGTGGTCTCGGTTTGACCATAGGTCATCTCGACTATCTATAACCAAAATGAGCGTGATTGGACGTGACGAGCGCCATCGCCGACCGACTTTCATCGCCAGTAGTGTAATATTGCTAGTCTAATGACAACTAATCATCGCAGAATCTCAAAATTGTGGTCTCGGTTTGACCATAGGTCATCTCGACTCTGCATAACCAATGTGAGTGTGATTGGACACGACGAGCGCCATCGCCGACCGACTTTCATCGCCAGTAGTGTAATATTGCTAGTCTAATGACAACTAATCATCGCAGAATCTCGAAATTGTGGTCTCAGTTTGACCATAGGTCATCTCGACTCTGCATAACCAATGTGAGCGTGATTGGACGTGATGAGCGCCATCGCCGACCGACTTTCATCGCCAGTAGTGTAATATTGCTAGTCTAATGACAAGTAATCATCGCAGAATCTCGAAATTGCGGTCTCAGTTTGTCAAATCTGTCATCTCGACTCTGTATAACCAAAATGAGTGTGATTGGACGCAACGAGCGCGAACGCCGACCGACTTTCGTTGCCAGTAGTGTAATATTGCTAGTCTAATGACAAGTAATCATCGCAGAATCTCGAAATTGTGGTCCCAGTTTGATCATAGGTCATCTCGACTCTGCATAACCAATGTGAGCGTGATTGGACGCGACGAGCGCCATCGCCGACCGACTTTCATAGCCAGTAGTGTAATATTGCTAGTCTAATGACAAGTAATCATCGCAGAATCTCGAAATTGTGGTCTCAGTTTGATCATAGGTCATCTCGACTCTGCATAACCAATGTGAGCGTGATTGGACGCGACGAGCGCCATCGCCGACCGACTTTCATCGCCAGTAGTGTAATATTGCTAGTCTAATGACAACTAATCATCGCAGAATCTCAAAATTGCGGTCTCAGTTTGACCATAGGTCATTTCGACTCTGCATAACCAATGTGAGCGTGATTGGACGCGACGAACGCCATCGCCGACCGACTTTCATCGCCAGTAGTGTAATATTGCTAGTCTAATGACAAGTAATCATCGCAGAATCTCGATATTGCGGTCCCAGTTTGTCAAATCGGTCATCTCGACTCTGTATAACCAAAATGAGTGTGATTGGACGCAACGAACGCGATCGCCGACCGACTTTCGTCGCCAGTAGTGTAATATTGCCAGTCTAATGACAAGTAATCATCGCAGAATCTCAAAATTGTGGTCTCGGTTTGACCATAGGTCATCTCGACTATCTATAACCAAAATGAGCGTGATTGGACGCGACGAGCGCCATCGCCGACCGACTTTCATCGCCAGTAGTGTAATATTGCTAGTCTAATGACAACTAATCATCGCAGAATCTCAAAATTGTGGTCTCGGTTTGACCATAGGTCATCTCGACTCTGCATAACCAATGTGAGTGTGATTGGACACGACGAGCGCCATCGCCGACCGACTTTCATCGCCAGTAGTGTAATATTGCTAGTCTAATGACAACTAATCATCGCAGAATCTCGAAATTGTGGTCTCAGTTTGACCATAGGTCATCTCGACTCTGCATAACCAATGTGAGCGTGATTGGACGCGATGAGCGCCATCGCCGACCGACTTTCATCGCCAGTAGTGTAATATTGCTAGTCTAATGACAAGTAATCATCGCAGAATCTCGAAATTGCGGTCTCAGTTTGTCAAATCGGTCATCTCGACTCTGTATAACCAAAATGAGTGTGATTGGACGCAACGAGCGCGAACGCCGACCGACTTTCGTCGCCAGTAGTGTAATATTGCTAGTCTAATGACAAGTAATCATCGCAGAATCTCGAAATTGTGGTCCCAGTTTGATCATAGGTCATCTCGACTCTGCATAACCAATGTGAGCGTGATTGGACGCGACGAGCGCCATCGCCGACCGACTTTCATAGCCAGTAGTGTAATATTGCTAGTCTAATGACAAGTAATCATCGCAGAATCTCGAAATTGTGGTCTCAGTTTGATCATAGGTCATCACGACTCTGCATAACCAATGTGAGCGTGATTGGACGCGACGAACGCCATCGCCGACCGACTTTCATCGCCAGTAGTCTAATATTGCTAGTCTAATGACAACTAATCATCGCAGAATCTCAAAATTGCGGTCTCAGTTTGACCATAGGTCACTTCGACTCTGCATAACCAATGTGAGCGTGATTGGACGCGACGAACGCCATCGCCGACCGACTTTCATCGCCAGTAGTGTAATTTTGCTAGTCTAATGACAAGTAATCATCGCAGAATCTCGATATTGCGGTCCCAGTTTGTCAAATCGGTCATCTCGACTCTGTATAACCAAAAGGAGTGTGATTGGACGCAACGAGCGCGATCGCCGACCGACTTTCGTCGCCACTAGTGTAATATTGCTAGTCTAATGACAACTAATCATCGCAGAATCTCAAAATTTTGGTCTCGGTTTGACCATAGGTCATCTCGACTCTGCATAACCAATGTGAGTGTGATTGGACACGACGAGCGCCATCGCCGACCGACTTTCATCGCCAGTAGTGTAATATTGCTAGTCTAATGACAACTAATCATCGCAGAATCTCGAAATTGTGGTCTCAGTTTGACCATAGGTCATCTCGACTCTGCATAACCAATGTGAGCGTGATTGGACGTGACGAGCGCCATCGCCGACCGACTTTCATCGCCAGTAGTGTAATATTGCTAGTCTAATGACAAGTAATCATCGCAGAATCTCGAAATTGCGGTCTCAGTTTGTCAAATCGGTCATCTCGACTCTGTATAACCAAAATGAGTGTGATTGGACGCAACGAGCGCGATCGCCGACCGACTTTCTTCGCCAGTAGTGTAATATTGCCAGTCTAATGACAAGTAATCATCACAGAATCTCAAAATTGTGGTCTCGGTTTGACCATAGGTCATCTCGACTATCTATAACCAAAATGAGCGTGATTGGACGCGACGAGCGCCATCGCCGACCGACTTTCATCGCCAGTAGTGTAATATTGCTAGTCTAATGACAACTAATCATCGCAGAATCTCAAAATTGTGGTCTCGGTTTGACCATAGGTCATCTTGACTATCTATAACCAAAATGAGCGTGATTGGACGCGACGAGCGCCATCGCCGACCGACTTTCATCGCCAGTAGTGTAATATTGCTAGTCTAATGAGAACTAATCATCGCAGAATCTCAAAATTGTGGTCTCGGTTTGACCATAGGTCATCTCGACTCTGCATAACCAATGTGAGTGTGATTGGATACGACGAGCGCCATCGCCGACCGACTTTCATCGGCAGTAGTGTAATATTGCTAGTCTAATGACAACTAATCATCGCAGAATCTCGAAATTGTGGTCTCAGTTTGACCATACGTCATTTCGACTCTGCATAAACAATGTGAGCGTGATTGGACGCGATGAGCGCCAACGCCAACCGACTTTCATCGCCAGTAGTGTAATATTGCTGGTCTAATGACAAGTAATCATCGCAGAATCTCGAAATTGCGGTCTCAGTTTGTCAAATCGGTCATCTCGACTCTGTATAACCAAAATGAGTGTGATTGGACGCAACGAGCGCGAACGCCGACCGACTTTCGTCGCCAGTAGTGTAATATTGCTAGTCTAATGACAAGTAATCATCGCAGAATCTCGAAATTGTGGTCCCAGTTTGATCATAGGTCATCTCGACTCTGCATAACCAATGTGAGCGTGATTGGACGCGACGAGCGCCATCGCCGACCGACTTTCATCGCCAGTAGTGTAATATTGCTAGTCTAATGACAAGTAATCATCGCAGAATCTCGAAATTGTGGTCTCAGTTTGATCATAGGTCATCACGACTCTGCATAACCAATGTGAGCGTGATTGGACGCGACGAACGCCATCGCCGACCGACTTTCATCGCCAGTAGTGTAATATTGCTAGTCTAATGACAACTAATCATCGCAGAATCTCAAAATTGCCGTCTCAGTTTGACCATAGGTCATTTCGACTCTGCATAACCAAAGTGAGCGTGATCGGTCGCGACGAGCGCCATCGCCGACCGACTTTCAACGCCAGTAGTGTAATATTGCTAGTCTAATGACAAGTAATCATTGCAGAATCTCGAAATTGTGGTCTCAGTTTGATCATAGGTCATCACGACTCTGCATAACCAATGTGAGCGTGATTGGACGTGACGAACGCCATCGCCGACCGACTTTCATCGCCAGTAGTGTAATATTGCTAGTCTTATGACAAGTAATCATCGCAGAATCTCAAAATTGCGGTCTCAGTTTGTCCAATCGAGCATCTCGACTATCTATAACCAAAATGAGCGTGATTGGACGCGACGAGCGCGATCGCCGACCGACTTTCGTCGCCAGTAGTGTAATATTGCTAGTCTTAATGACAAGTAATCATCGCAGAATCTCGAAATTGCGGTCTCAGTTTGACCATAGGTCATCTCGACTCTGTATAACCAAAATGAGCGTGATTGGACGCGACGAGCGCCATCGCCGACCGAATTTCATCGCCAGTAGTGTAATATTGCTATTCTAATGACAACTAATCATCGCAGAATCTCAAAATTGTGGTCTCGGTTTGACCATAGGTCATCTCGACTCTGCATAACCAATGTGTGTGTGATTGGACACGACGAGCGCCATCGCCGACCGACTTTCATCGCCAGTAGTGTAATAGTGCTAGTCTAATGACAACTAATCATCGCAGAATCTCGAAATTGTGGTCTCAGTTTGACCATAGGTCATCTCGACTCTGCATAACCAATGTGAGCGTGATTGGACGCGACGAACGCCATCGCCGACCGACTTTCATCGCCAGTAGTGTAATATTGCTAGTCTAATGACAACTAATCATCGCAGAATCTCAAAATTGCGGTCTCAGTTTGACCATAGGTCATCACGACTCTGCATAACCAAAGTGGGCGTGATCGGTCGCGACGAGCGCCATCGCTGACCGACTTTCATCGCCAGTAGTGTAATATTGCTAGTCTAATGACAACTAATCATCGCAGAATCTCAAAATTGTGGTCTCGGTTTACCATAGGTCATCTCGACTCTGCATAACCAATGTGAGTGTGATTTGACACGACGAGCGCCATCGCCGACCGACTTTCATCGCCAGTAGTGTAATATTGCTAGTCTAATGACAACTAATCATCGCAGAATCTCAAAATTGTGGTCTCGGTTTGACCATAGGTCATCTCGACTCTGCATAACCAATGTGAGTGTGATTGGACACGACGAGCGCCATCGCCGACCGACTTTCATCGCCAGTAGTGTAATATTGCTAGTCTAATGACAACTAATCATCGCAGAATCTCGAAATTGTGGTCTCAGTTTGATCATAGGTCATCTCGACTCTGCATTACCAATGTGAGCGTGATTGGACGCGACGAGCGCCATCGCCGACCGACTTTCATCGCCAGTAGTGTAATATTGCTAGTCTAATGACAAGTAATCATCGCAGAATCTCGAAATTGTGGTCTCAGTTTGATCATAGGTCATCACGACTCTGCATAACCAATGTGAGCGTGATTGGACGTGACGAACGCCATCGCCGACCGACTTTCATCGCCAGTAGTGTAATATTGCTAGTCTAATGACAAGTAATCATCGCAGAATCTCAAAATTGCGGTCACAGTTTGTCAAATCGGTCATCTCGACTCTGTATAACCAAAATGAGTGTGATTGGACGCAACGAGCGCGATCGCCGACCGACTTTCGTCGCCACTAATGTAATATTGCTAGTCTAATGACAACTAATCATCGCAGAATCTCAAAATTGCGGTCTCAGTTTGTCCAATCGAGCATCTCGACTATCTATAACCAAAATGAGCGTGATTGGACGCGACGAGCGCAATCGCCGACCGACTTTCGTCGCCAGTAGTGTAATATTGCTAGTCTTAATGACAAGTAATCATCGCAGAATCTCGAAATTGCGGCCTCAGTTTGACCATAGGTCATGTCGACTCTGTATAACCAAAATGAGCGTGATTGGACGCGACGAGCGCCATCGCCGACCGACTTTCATCGCCAGTAGTGTAATATTGCTATTCTAATGACAACTAATCATCGCAGAATCTCAAAATTGTGGTCTCGGTTTGACCATAGGTCATCTCGACTCTGCATAACCAATGTGAGTGTGATTGGACACGACGAGCGCCATCGCCGACCGACTAGTATCGCCAGTAGTGTAATAGTGCTAGTCTAATGACAACTAATCATCGTAGAATCTCAAAATTGCGGTCTCAGTTTGACCATAGGTCATTTCGACTCTGCATAACCAAAGTGGGCGTGATCGGTAGCGACGAGCGCCATCGCTGACCGACTTTCATCGCCAGTAGTGTAATATTGCTAGTCTAATGACAAGTAATCATCGCAGAATCTCGAAATTGTGGTCTCAGTTTGATCATAGGTCATCACGACTCTGCATAACCAATGTGAGCGTGATTGGACGCGACGAACGCCATCGCCGACCGACTTTCATCGCCAGTAGTGTAATATTGCTAGTCTAATGACAAGTAATCATCGCAGAATCTCGAAATTGCGGTCCCAGTTTGTCAAATCGGTCATCTCGACTCTGTATAACCAAAATGAGTGTGATTGGACACAACGAGCGCGATCGCCGACCGAATTTCGTCGCCACTAGTGTAATATTGCTAGTCTAATGACAACTAATCATTGCAAAATCTCAAAATTGCGGTCTCAGTTTGTCAAATCGGTCATCTCGACTCTGTATAACCAAAATGAGTGTGATTGGACGCAACGAGCGCGATCGCCGACCGACTTTCGTCGCCAGTAGTGTAATATTGCCAGTCTAATGACAAGTAATCATCACAGAATCTCAAAATTGTGGTCTCGGTTTGACCATAGGTCATCTCGACTATCTATAACCAAAATGAGCGTGATTGGACGCGACGAGCGCCATCGCCGACCGACTTTCATCGCCAGTAGTGTAATATTGCTAGTCTAATGACAACTAATCATCGCAGAATCTCAAAATTGTGGTCTCGGTTTGACCATAGGTCATCTCGACTATCAATAACCAAAATGAGCGTGATTGGACGCGACGAGCGCCATCGCCGACCGACTTTCATCGCCAGTAGTGTAATATTGCTAGTCTAATGACAACTAATCATCGCAGAATCTCATAATTGTGGTCTCGGTTTGACCATAGGTCATCTCGACTCTGCATAACCAATGTGAGTGTGATTGGATACGACGAGCGCCATCGCCGACCGACTTTCATCGGCAGTAGTGTAATATTGCTAGTCTAATGACAACTAATCATCGCAGAATCTCGAAATTAAGGTCTCAGTTTGACCATAGGTCATCTCGACTCTGCATAACCAATGTGAGCGTGATTGGACGTGATGAGCGCCATCGCCGACCGACTTTCATCGCCAGTAGTGTAATATTGCTAGTCTAATGACAAGTAATCATCGCAGAATCTCGAAATTGCGGTCTCAGTTTGTCAAATCGGTCATCTCGACTCTGTATAACCAAAATGAGTGTGATTGGACGCAACGAGCGCGAACGCCGACCGACTTTCGTCGCCAGTAGTGTAATATTGCTAGTCTAATGACAAGTAATCATCGCAGAATCTCGAAATTGTGGTCCCAGTTTGATCATAGGTCATCTCGACTCTGCATAACCAATGTGAGCGTGATTGGACGCGACGAGCGCCATCGCCGACCGACTTTCATCGCCAGTAGTGTAATATTGCTAGTCTAATGACAAGTAATCATCGCAGAATCTCGAAATTGTGGTCTCAGTTTGATCATAGGTCATCTCGACTCTGCATAACCAATGTGAGCGTGATTGGACGCGACGAGCGCCATCGCCGACCGACTTTCATCGCCAGTAGTGTAATATTGCTAGTCTAATGACAAGTAATCATCGCAGAATCTCGAAATTGTGGTCTCAGTTTGATCATAGGTCTTCACGACTCTGCATAACCAATGTGAGCGTGATTGGACGCGACGAACGCCATCGCCGACCGACTTTCATCGCCAGTAGTGTAATATTGCTAGTCTAATGACAACTAATCATCGCAGAATCTCAAAATTGCCGTCTCAGTTTGACCATAGGTCATTTCGACTCTGCATAACCAAAGTGAGCGTGATCGGTCGCGACGAGCGCCATCGCTGACCGACTTTGAACGCCAGTAGTGTAATATTGCTAGTCTAATGACAAGTAATCATCGCAGAATCTCGAAATTGTGGTCTCAGTTTGATCATAGGTCATTACGACTCTGCATAACCAATGTGAGCGTGATTGGACGTGACGAACGCCATCGCCGACCGACTTTCATCGCCAGTAGTGTAATATTGCTAGTCTAATGACAAGTAATCATCGCAGAATCTCAAAATTGCGGTCACAGTTTGTCAAATCGGTCATCTCGACTCTGTATAACCAAAATGAGTGTGATTGGACGCAACGAGCGCGATCGCCGACCGACTTTCGTCGCCACTAGTGTAATATTGCTAGTCTAATGACAACTAATCATCGCAGAATCTCAAAATTGCGGTCTCAGTTTGTCCAATCGAGCATCTCGACTATCTATAACCAAAATGAGCGTGATTGGACGCGACGAGCGCGATCGCCGACCGACTTTCGTCGCCAGTAGTGTAATATTGCTAGTATTAATGACAAGTAATCATCGCAGAATCTCGAAATTGCGGTCTCAGTTTGACCATAGGTCATCTCGACTCTGTATAACCAAAATGAGCGTGATTGGACGCAACGAGCGCCATCGCCGACCGAATTTCATTGCCAGTAGTGTAATATTGCTATTCTAATGACAACTAATCATCGCAGAATCTCAAAATTGTGGTCTCGGTTTGACCATAGGTCATCTCGACTCTGCATAACCAATGTGTGTGTGATTGGACACGACGAGCGCCATCGCCGACCGACTTTCATCGCCAGTAGTGTAATAGTGCTAGTCTAATGACAACTAATCATCGCAGAATCTCGAAATTGTGGTCTCAGTTTGACCATAGGTCATCTCGACTCTGCATAACCAATGTGAGCGTGATTGGACGCGACGAACGCCATCGCCGACCGACTTTCATCGCCAGTAGTGTAATATTGCTAGTCTAATGACAACTAATCATCGCAGAATCTCAAAATTGCGGTCTCAGTTTGACCATAGGTCATCACGACTCTGCATAACCAAAGTGGGCGTGATCGGTCGCGACGAGCGCCATCGCTGACCGACTTTCATCGCCAGTAGTGTAATATTGCTAGTCTAATGACAAGTAATCATCGCAGAATCTCGAAATTGTGGTCTCAGTTTGATCATAGGTCATCACGACTCTGCATAACCAATGTGAGCGTGATTGGACGCGACGAACGCCATCGCCGACCGACTTTCATCGCCAGTAGTGTAATATTGCTAGTCTAATGACAAGTAATCATCGCAGAATCTCGAAATTGCGGTCCCAGTTTGTCAAATCGGTCATCTCGACTCTGTATAACCAAAATGAGTGTGATTGGACACAACGAGCGCGATCGCCGACCGAATTTCGTCGCCACTAGTGTAATATTGCTAGTCTAATGACAAATAATCATTGCAAAATCTCAAAATTGCGGTCTCAGTTTGTCCAATCGAGCATCTCGACTATCTATAACCAAAATGAGCGTGATTGGACGCGACGAGCGCGATCGCCGACCGTCTTTCGTCGCCAGTAGTGTAATATTGCTAGTCTTAATGACAAGTAATCATCGCAGAATCTCGAAATTGCGGTCTCAGTTTGACCATAGGTCATCTTGACTCTGTATAACCAAAATGAGCGTGATTGAACGCGACGAGCGCCATCGCCGACCGACGTTCATCGCCAGTAGTGTAATATTGCTAGTCTAATGACAACTAATCATCGCAGAATCTCAAAATTGTGGTCTCGGTTTGACCATAGGTCATCTCGACTCTGCATAACCAATGTGAGTGTGATTGGACACGACGAGCGCCATCGCCGACCGACTTTCATCGCCAGTAGTGTAATATTGCTAGTCTAATGACAACTAATCATCGCAGAATCTCAAAATTGTGGTCTCGGTTTGACCATAGGTCATCTCGACTCTGCATAACCAATGTGAGTGTGATTGGACACGACGAGCGCCATCGCCGACCGACTTTCATCGCCAGTAGTGTAATATTGCTAGTCTAATGACAAGTAATCATCGCCGAATCTCGAAATTGTGGTCTCAGTTTGACCATAGGTCATCTCAACTCTGCATAACCAATGTGAGCGTGATTGGACGTGACGAGCGCCATCGCCGACCGACTTTCATCGCCAGTAGTGTAATATTGCTAGTCTAATGACAAGTAATCATCGCAGAATCTCGAAATTGCGGTCTCAGTTTGTCAAATCGGTCATCTCGACTCTGTATAACCAAAATGAGTGTGATTGGACGCAACGAGCGCGATCGCCGACCGACTTTCGTCGCCAGTAGTGTAATATTGCTAGTCTAATGACAAGTAATCATCGCAGAATCTCGAAATTGTGGTCTCAGTTTGATCATAGGTCATCTCGACTCTGCATAACCAATGTGAGCGTGATTGGACGCGACGAGCGCCATCGCAGACCGACTTTCATCGCCAGTAGTGTAATATTGCTAGTCTAATGACAAGTAATCATCGCAGAATCTCGAAATTGTGGTCTCAGTTTGATCATAGGTCATCACGACTCTGCATAACCAATGTGAGCGTGATTGGACGCGACGAACGCCATCGCCGACCGACTTTCATCGCCAGTAGTGTAATATTGCTAGTCTAATGACAACTAATCATCGCAGAATCTCAAAATTGCGGTCTCAGTTTGACCATAGGTCATTTCGACTCTGCATAACCAATGTGAGCGTGATCGGACACGACGAGCGCCATCGCCGACCGACTTTCATCGCCAGTAGTGTAATATTGCTAGTCTAATGACAACTAATCATCGCAGAATCTCGAAATTGTGGTCTCAGTTTGACCATAGGTCATCTCAACTCTGCATAACCAATGTGAGCGTGATTGGACGTGACGAGCGCCATCGCCGACCGACTTTCATCGCCAGTAGTGTAATGTTGCTAGTCTAATGACAACTAATCATCGCAGAATCTCGAAATTGTGGTCTCAGTTTGACCATAGGTCATCTCAACTCTGCATAACCAATGTGAGCGTGATTGGACGTGACGAGCGCCATCGCCGACCGACTTTCATCGCCAGTAGTGTAATATTGCTAGTCTAATGACAAGTAATCATCGCAGAATCTCGAAATTGCGGTCTCAGTTTGTCAAATCGGTCATCTCGACTCTGTATAACCAAAATGAGTGTGATTGGACGCAACGAGCGCGATCGCCGACCGACTTTCGTCGCCAGTAGTGTAATATTGCTAGTCTAATGACAAGTAATCATCGCAGAATCTCGAAATTGTGGTCTCAGTTTGATCATAGGTCATTTCGACTCTGCATAACCAATGTGAGCGTGATTGGACGCGACGAGCGCCATCGCCGACCGACTTTCATCGCCAGTAGTGTAATATTGCTAGTCTAATGACAAGTAATCATCGCAGAATCTCGAAATTGTGGTCTCAGTTTGATCATAGGTCATCACGACTCTGCATAACCAATGTGAGCTTGATTGGACGTGACGAACGCCATCGCCGACCGACTTTCATCGCCAGTAGTGTAATATTGCTAGTCTAATGACAAGTAATCATCGCAGAATCTCAAAATTGCGGTCACAGTTTGTCAAATCGGTCATCTCGACTCTGTATAACCAAAATGAGTGTGATTGGACGCAACGAGCGCGATCGCCGACCGACTTTCGTCGCCACTAGTGTAATATTGCTAGTCTAATGACAACTAATCATCGCAGAATCTCAAAATTGCGGTCTCAGTTTGTCCAATCGAGCATCTCGACTATCTATAACCAAAATGAGCGTGATTGGACGCGACGAGCGCGATCGCCGACCGACTTTCGTCGCCAGTAGTGTAATATTGCTAGTCTTAATGACAAGTAATCATCGCAGAATCTCGAAATTGCGGTCTCAGTTTGACCATAGGTCATCTTGACTCTGTATAACCAAAATGAGCGTGATTGGACGCGACGAGCGCCATCGCCGACTGACTTTCATCGCCAGTAGTGTAATATTGCTATTCTAATGACAACTAATCATCGCAGAATCTCAAAATTGTGGTCTCGGTTTGACAATAGGTCATCTCGACTCTGCATAACCAATGTGAGTGTGATTGGACACGACGAGCGCCATCGCCGACCGACTTTCATCGCCAGTAGTGTAATAGTGCTAGTCTAATGACAACTAATCATCGCAGAATCTCGAAATTGTGGTCTCAGTTTGACCATAGGTCATCTCGACTCTGCATAACCAATGTGAGCGTGATTGGACGCGACGAACGCCATCGCCGACCGACTTTCATCGCCAGTAGTGTAATATTGCTAGTCTAATGACAACTAATCATCGCAGAATCTCAAAATTGCGGTCTCAGTTTGACCATAGGTCATTTCGACTCTGCATAACCAAAGTGGGCGTGATCGGTCGCGACGAGCGCCATCGCTGACCGACTTTCATCGCCAGTAGTGTAATATTGCTAGTCTAATGACAAGTAATCATCGCAGAATCTCGAAATTGTGGTCTCAGTTTGATCATAGGTCATCACGACTCTGCATAACCAATGTGAGCGTGATTGGACGCGACGAACGTCATCGCCGACCGACTTTCATCGCCAGTAGTGTAATATTGCTAGTCTAATGACAAGTAATCATCGCAGAATCTCGAAATTGCGGTACCAGTTTGTCAAATCGGTCATCTCGACTCTGTATAACCAAAATGAGTGTGATTGGACGCAACGAGCGCGATAGCCGACCGAATTTCGTCGCCACTAGTGTAATATTGCTAGTCTAATGACAACTAATCATTGCAAAATCTCAAAATTGCGGTCTCAGTTTGTCCAATCGAGCATCTCGACTATCTATAACCAAAATGAGCGTGATTGGACGCGACGAGCGCGATCGCCGACCGACTTTCGTCGCCAGTAGTGTAATATTGCTAGTTTTAATGACAAGTAATCATCGCAGAATCTCGAAATTGCGGTCTCAGTTTGACCATAGGTCATCTTGACTCTGTATAACCAAAATGAGCGTGATTGGACGCGACGAGCGCCATCGCCGACCGACTTTCATCGCCAGTAGTGTAATATTGCTAGTCTAATGACAACTAATCATCGCAGAATCTCAAAATTGTGGTCTCGGTTTGACCATAGGTCATCTCGACTATCTATAACCAAAATGAGCGTGATTGGACGCGACGAGCGCCATCGCCGACCGACTTTCATCGCCAGTAGTGTAATATTGCTAGTCTAATGACAACTAATCATCGCAGAATCTCAAAATTGTGGTCTCGGTATGACCATAGGTCATCTTGACTCTGCATAACCAATGTGAGTGTGATTGGACACGACGCGCGCCATCGCCGACCGACTTTCATCGCCAGTAGTGTAATATTGCTAGTCTAATGACAACTAATCATCGCAGAATCTCGAAATTGTGGTCTCAGTTTGACCATAGGTCATCTCGACTCTGCATAACCAATGTGAGCGTGATTGGACGTGATGAGCGCCATCGCCGACCGACTTTCATCGCCAGTAGTGTAATATTGCTAGTCTAATGACAAGTAATCATCGCAGAATCTCGAAATTGCGGTCTCAGTTTGTCAAATCGGTCATCTCGACTCTGTATAACCAAAATGAGTGTGATTGGACGCAACGAGCGCGATCGCCGACCGAATTTCGTCGCCACTAGTGTAATATTGCTAGTCTAATGACAACTAATCATTGCAAAATCTCAAAATTGCGGTCTCAGTTTGTCCAATCGAGCATCTCGACTATCTATAACCAAAATGAGCGTGATTGGACGCGACGAGCGCGATTGCCGACTGACTTTCGTCGCCAGTAGTGTAATATTGCTAGTCTTAATGACAAGTAATCATCGCAGAATCTCGAAATTGCGGTCTCAGTTTGACCATAGGTCATCTTGGCTCTGTATAACCAAAATGAGCGTGATTGGACGCGACGAGCGCCATCGCCGACCGACTTTCATCGCCAGTAGTGTAATATTGCTAGTCTAATGACAACTAATCATCGCAGAATCTCAAAATTGTGGTCTCGGTTTACCATAGGTCATCTCGACTCTGCATAACCAATGTGAGTGTGATTGGACACGACGAGCGCCATCGCCGACCGACTTTCATCGCCAGTAGTGTAATATTGCTAGTCTAATGACAACTAATCATCGCAGAATCTCAAAATTGTGGTCTCGGTTTGACCATAGGTCATTTCGACTCTGCATAACCAATGTGAGTGTGATTGGACACGACGAGCGCCATCGCCGACCGACTTTCATCGCCAGTAGTGTAATATTGCTAGTCTAATGACAACTAATCATCGCAGATTCTCGAAATTGTGGTCTCAGTTTACCATAGGTCATCTCAACTCTGCATAACCAATGTGAGCGTGATTGGACATGACGAGCGCCATCGCCGACCGACTTTCATCGCCAGTAGTGTCATATTGCTAGTCTAATGACAAGTAATCATCGCAGAATCTCGAAATTGCGGTCTCAGTTTGTCAAATCAGTCATCTCGACTCTGTATAACCAAAATGAGTGTGATTGAACGCAACGAGCGCGATCGCCGACCGACTTTCGTCGCCAGTAGTGTAATATTGCTAGTCTAATGACAAGTAATCATCGCAGAATCTCGAAATTGTGGTCTCAGTTTGATCATAGGTCATCTCGACTCTGCATAACCAATGTGAGCGTGATTGGACGCGACGAGCGCCATCGCCGACCGACTTTCATCGCCAGTAGTGTAATATTGCTAGTCTAATGACAAGTAATCATCGCAGAATCTCGAAATTGTGGTCTCAGTTTGATCATAGGTCATCTCGACTCTGCATAACCAATGTGAGTGTGATTGGACACGACGAGCGCCATCGCCGACCGACTTTCATCGCCAGTAGTGTAATATTGCTAGTGTAATGACAAGTAATCATCGCAGAATCTCGAAATTGCGGTCTCAGTTTGTCAAATCGGTCATCTCGACTCTGTATAACCAAAATGAGTGTGATTGGACGCAACGAGCGCGATCGCCGACCGACTTTCGTCGCCAGTAGTGTAATATTGCTAGTCTAATGACAAGTAATCATCGCAGAATCTCGAAATTGTGGTCTCAGTTTGATCATAGGTCATCTCGACTCTGCATAACCAATGTGAGCGTGATTGGACGCGACGAGCGCCATCGCCGACCGACTTTCATCGCCAGTAGTGTAATATTGCTAGTCTAATGACAAGTAATCATCGCAGAATCTCGAAATTGTGGTCTCAGTTTGATCATAGGTCATCACGACTCTGCATAACCAATGTGAGCGCGATTGGACGTGACGAACGCCATCGCCGACCGACTTTCATCGCCAGTAGTGTAATATTGCTAGTCTAATGACAAGTAATCATCGCAGAATCTCAAAATTGCGGTCACAGTTTGTCAAATCGGTCATCTCGACTCTGTATAACCAAAATGAGTGTGATTGGACGCAACGAGCGCGATCGCCGACCGACTTTCGTCGCCACTAGTGTAATATTGCTAGTCTAATGACAACTAATCATCGCAGAATCTCAAAATTGCGGTCTCAGTTTGTCCAATCGAGCATCTCGACTATCTATAACCAAAATGAGCGTGATTGGACGCGACGAGCGCGATCGCCGACCGACTTTCGTCGCCAGTAGTGTAATATTGCTAGTCTTAATGACAACTAATCATCACAGAATCTCAAAATTTTGGTCTCGGTTTGACCATAGGTCATCTCGACTCTGCATAACCAATGTGAGTGTGATTGGACACGACGAGCGCCATCGCCGACCGACTTTCATCGCCAGTAGTGTAATATTGCTAGTCTAATGACAACTAATCATCGCAGAATCTCGAAATTGTGGTCTCAGTTTGACCATAGGTCATCTCGACTCTGCATAACCAATGTGAGCGTGATTGGACGTGACGAGCGCCATCGCCGACCGACTTTCATCGCCAGTAGTGTAATATTGCTAGTCTAATGACAACTAATCATCGCAGAATCTCAAAATTGTGGTCTCGGTTTGACCATAGGTCATCTCGACTCTGCATAACCAATGTGAGTGTGATTGGACACGACGAGCGCCATCGCCGACCGACTTTCATCGCCAGTAGTGTAATAGTGCTAGTCTAATGACAACTAATCATCGCAGAATCTCGAAATTGTGGTCTCAGTTTGACCATAGGTCATCTCGACTCTGCATAACCAATGTGAGCGTGATTGGACGCGACGAACGCCATTGCCGACCGACTTTCATCGCAAGTAGTGTAATATTGCTAGTCTAATGACAACTAATCATCGCAGAATCTCAAAATTGCGGTCTCAGTTTGACCATAGGTCATTTCGACTCTGCATAACCAAAGTGGGCGTGATCGGTCGCGACGAGCGCCATTGCTGACCGACTTTCATCGCCAGTAGTGTAATATTGCTAGTCTAATGACAAGTAATCATCGCAGAATCTCGAAATTGTGGTCTCAGTTTGATCATAGGTCATCACGACTCTGCATAACCAATGTGAGCGTGATTGGACGCGACGAACGCCATCGCCGACCGACTTTCATCGCCAGTAGTGTAATATTGCTAGTCTAAATGACAAGTAATCATCGCAGAATCTCGAAATTGCGGTCCCAGTTTGTCAAATCGGTCATCTCGACTCTGTATAACCAAAATGAGTGTGATTGGACGCCACGAGCGCGATCGCCGACCGAATTTCGTCGCCACTAATGTAATATTGCTAGTCTAATGACAACTTATCATTGCAAAATCTCAAAATTGCGGTCTCAGTTTGTCCAATCGAGCATCTCGACTATCTATAACCAAAATGAGCGTGATTGGACGCGACGAGCGCGATCGCCGACCGACTTTCGTCGCCAGTAGTGTAATATTGCTAGTCTTAATGACAAGTAATCATCGCAGAATCTCGAAATTGCGGTCTCAGTTTGACCATAGGTCATCTCGACTCTGTATAACCAAAATGAGCGTGATTGGACGCGACGAGCGCCATCGCCGATCGACTTTCATCGCCAGTAGTGTAATATTGCTAGTCAAATGACAACTAATCATCGCAGAATCTCAAAATTGTGGTCTCGGTTTGACCATAGGTCATCTCGACTCTGCATAACCAATGTGAGTGTGATTGGACACGACGAGCGCCATCGCCGACCGACTTTCATCGCCAGTAGTGTAATAGTGCTAGTCTAATGACAACTAATCATCGCAGAATCTCGAAATTGTGGTCTCAGTTTGACCATAGGTCATCTCGACTCTGCATAACCAATGTGAGTGTGATTGGACGCGACGAACGCCATCGCCGACCGACTTTCTTCGCCAGTAGTGTAATATTGCTAGTCTAATGACAACTAATCATCGCAGAATCTCAAAATTGCGGTCTCAGTTTGACCATAGGTCATTTCGACTCTGCATAACCAAAGTGGGCATGATCGGTCGCGACGAGCACCATCGCTGACCGACTTTCATCACCAGTAGTGTAATATTGCTAGTCTAATGACAAGTAATCGTCGCAGAATCTCGAAATTGTGGTCTCAGTTTGATCATAGGTCATCACGACTCTGCATAACCAATGTGAGCGTGATTGGACGCGACGAACGCCATCGCCGACCGACTTTCGTCGCCACTAGTGTAATATTGCTAGTCTAATGACATCTAATCATCGCAGAATCTCAAAATAGCGGTCTCAGTTTGTCCAATCGAGCATCTCGACTATCTATAACCAAAATGAGCGTGATTGGACGCGACGAGCGCGATCGCCGACCGACTTTCGTCGCCAGTAGTGTAATATTGCTAGTCTTAATGACAAGTAATCATCGCAGAATCTCGAAATTGTGGTCTCAGTTTGATCATAGGTCATCTCGACTCTGCATAACCAATGTGAGCGTGATTGGACGCGACGAGCGCCATCGCCGACCGACTTTCATCGCCAGTAGTGTAATATTGCTAGTCTAATGACAAGTAATCATCGCAGAATCTCGAAATTGTGGTCTCAGTTTGATCATAGGTCATCACGACTCTGCATAACCAATGTGAGCGCGATTGGACGTGACGAACGCCATCGCCGACCGACTTTCATCGCCAGTAGTGTAATATTGCTAGTCTAATGACAAGTAATCATCGCAGAATCTCAAAATTGCGGTCACAGTTTGTCAAATCGGTCATCTCGACTCTGTATAACCAAAATGAGTGTGATTGGACGCAACGAGCGCGATCGCCGACCGACTTTCGTCGCCACTAGTGTAATATTGCTAGTCTAATGACAACTAATCATCGCAGAATCTCAAAATTGCGGTCTCAGTTTGTCCAATCGAGCATCTCGACTATCTATAACCAAAATGAGCGTGATTGGACGCGACGAGCGCGATCGCCGACCGACTTTCGTCGCCAGTAGTGTAATATTTCTAGTCTTAATGACAACTAATCATCACAGAATCTCAAAATTTTGGTCTCGGTTTGACCATAGGTCATCTCGACTCTGCATAACCAATGTGAGTGTGATTGGACACGACGAGCGCCATCGCCGACCGACTTTCATCGCCAGTAGTGTAATATTGCTAGTCTAATGACAACTAATCATCGCAGAATCTCGAAATTGTGGTCTCAGTTTGACCATAGGTCATCTCGACTCTGCATAACCAATGTGAGCGTGATTGGACGTGACGAGCGCCATCGCCGACCGACTTTCATCGCCAGTAGTGTAATATTGCTAGTCTAATGACAACTAATCATCGCAGAATCTCAAAATTGTGGTCTCGGTTTGACCATAGGTCATCTCGACTCTGCATAACCAATGTGAGTGTGATTGGACACGACGAGTGCCATCGCCGACCGACTTTCATCGCCAGTAGTGTAATAGTGCTAGTCTAATGACAACTAATCATCGCAGAATCTCGAAATTGTGGTCTCAGTTTGACCATAGGTCATCTCGACTCTGCATAACCAATGTGAGCGTGATTGGACGCGACGAACGCCATTGCCGACCGACTTTCATCGCAAGTAGTGTAATATTGCTAGTCTAATGACAACTAATCATCGCAGAATCTCAAAATTGCGGTCTCAGTTTGACCATAGGTCATTTCGACTCTGCATAACCAAAGTGGGCGTGATCGGTCGCGACGAGCGCCATTGCTGACCGACTTTCATCGCCAGTAGTGTAATATTGCTAGTCTAATGACAAGTAATCATCGCAGAATCTCGAAATTGTGGTCTCAGTTTGATCATAGGTCATCACGACTCTGCATAACCAATGTGAGCGTGATTGGACGCGACGAACGCCATCGCCGACCGACTTTCATCGCCAGTAGTGTAATATTGCTAGTCTAATGACAAGTAATCATCGCAGAATCTCGAAATTGCGGTCCCAGTTTGTCAAATCGGTCATCTCGACTCTGTATAACCAAAATGAGTGTGATTGGACGCCACGAGCGCGATCGCCGACCGAATTTCGTCGCCACTAATGTAATATTGCTAGTCTAATGACAACTTATCATTGCAAAATCTCAAAATTGCGGTCTCAGTTTGTCCAATCGAGCATCTCGACTATCTATAACCAAAATGAGCGTGATTGGACGCGACGAGCGCGATCGCCGACCGACTTTCGTCGCCAGTAGTGTAATATTGCTAGTCTTAATGACAAGTAATCATCGCAGAATCTCGAAATTGCGGTCTCAGTTTGACCATAGGTCATCTTGACTCTGTATAACCAAAATGAGCGTGATTGGACGCGACGAGCGCCATCGCCGATCGACTTTCATCGCCAGTAGTGTAATATTGCTAGTCAAATGACAACTAATCATCGCAGAATCTCAAAATTGTGGTCTCGGTTTGACCATAGGTCATCTCGACTCTGCATAACCAATGTGAGTGTGATTGGACACGACGAGCGCCATCGCCGACCGACTTTCATCGCCAGTAGTGTAATAGTGCTAGTCTAATGACAACTAATCATCGCAGAATCTCGAAATTGTGGTCTCAGTTTGACCATAGGTCATCTCGACTCTGCATAACCAATGTGAGTGTGATTGGACGCGACGAACGCCATCGCCGACCGACTTTCTTCGCCAGTAGTGTAATATTGCTAGTCTAATGACAACTAATCATCGCAGAATCTCAAAATTGCGGTCTCAGTTTGACCATAGGTCATTTCGACTCTGCATAACCAAAGTGGGCGTGATCGGTCGCGACGAGCGCCATCGCTGACCGACTTTCATCACCAGTAGTGTAATATTGCTAGTCTAATGACAAGTAATCGTCGCAGAATCTCGAAATTGTGGTCTCAGTTTGATCATAGGTCATCACGACTCTGCATAACCAATGTGAGCGTGATTGGACGCGACGAACGCCATCGCCGACCGACTTTCGTCGCCACTAGTGTAATATTGCTAGTCTAATGACATCTAATCATCGCAGAATCTCAAAATAGCGGTCTCAGTTTGTCCAATCGAGCATCTCGACTATCTATAACCAAAATGAGCGTGATTGGACGCGACGAGCGCGATCGCCGACCGACTTTCGTCGCCAGTAGTGTAATATTGCTAGTCTTAATGACAAGTAATCATCGCAGAATCTCGAAATTGCAGTCTCAGTTTGACCATAGGTCATCTCGACTCTGTATAACCAAAATGAGCGTGATTGGACGCGACGAGCGCCATCGCCGACCGACTTTCATCGCCAGTAGTGTAATATTGCTATTCTAATGACAACTAATCATCGCAGAATCTCAAAATTGTGGTCTCGGTTTGACCATAGGTCATCTCCACTCTGCATAACCAATGTGAGTGTGATTGGACACGACGAGCGCCATCGCCGACCGACTTTCATCGCCAGTAGTGTAATAGTGCTAGTCTAATGACAACTAATCATCGCAGAATCCCGAAATTGTGGTCTCGGTTTGACTATAGGTCATCTCGACTCTGCATAACCAATGTGAGTGTGATTGGACACGACGAACGCCATTGCCGACCGACTTTCATCGCAAGTAGTGTAATATTGCTAGTCTAATGACAACTAATCATCGCAGAATCTCAAAATTGCGGTCTCAGTTTGACCATAGGTCATTTCGACTCTGCATAACCAAAGTGGGCGTGATCGGTCGCGACGAGCGCCATTGCTGACCGACTTTCATCGCCAGTAGTGTAATATTGCTAGTCTAATGACAAGTAATCATCGCAGAATCTCGAAATTGTGGTCTCAGTTTGATCATAGGTCATCACGACTCTGCATAACCAATGTGAGCGTGATTGGACGCGACGAACGCCATCGCCGACCGACTTTCATCGCCAGTAGTGTAATATTGCTAGTCTAATGACAAGTAATCATCGCAGAATCTCGAAATTGCGGTCCCAGTTTGTCAAATCGGTCATCTCGACTCTGTATAACCAAAATGAGCGTGATTGGACGCGACGAGCGCCATCGCCGACCGACTTTCATCGCCAGTAGTGTAATATTGCTATTCTAATGACAACTAATCATCGCAGAATCTCAAAATTGTGGTCTCGGTTTGACCATAGGTCATCTCCACTCTGCATAACCAATGTGAGTGTGATTGGACACGACGAGCGCCATCGCCGACCGACTTTCATCGCCAGTAGTGTAATAGTGCTAGTCTAATGACAACTAATCATCGCAGAATCTCGAAATTGTGGTCTCGGTTTGACTATAGGTCATCTCGACTCTGCATAACCAATGTGAGTGTGATTGGACACGACGAACGCCATCGCTGACCGACTTTCATCGCCAGTAGTGTAATATTGCTAGTCTAATGACAACTAATCATCGCAGAATCTCAAAATTGTGGTCTCGGTTTACCATAGGTCATCTCGACTCTGCATAACCAATGTGAGTGTGATTGGACACGACGAGCGCCATCGCCGACCGACTTTCATCGCCAGTAGTGTAATATTGCTAGTCTAATGACAACTAATCATCGCAGAATCTCAAAATTGTGGTCTCGGTTTGACCATAGAACATCTCGACTCTGCATAACCAATGTGAGTGTGATTGGACACGACAAGCGCCATCACCGACCGACTTTCATCGCCAGTAGTGTAATATTGCTAGTCTAATGACAACTAATCATCGCAGAATCTCGAAATTGTGGTCTCAGTTTGACCATAGGTCATCTCAACTCTGCATAACCAATGTGAGCGTGATTGGACGTGACGAGCGCCATCGCCGACCGACTTTCATCGCCAGTAGTGTAATATTGCTAGTCTAATGACAAGTAATCATCGCAGAATCTCGAAATTGCGGTCTCAGTTTGTCAAATCGGTCATCTCGACTCTGTATAACCAAAATGAGTGTGATTGGACGCAACGAGCGCGATCGCCGACCGACTTTCGTCGCCAGTAGTGTAATATTGCTAGTCTAATGACAAGTAATCATCGCAGAATCTCGAAATTGTGGTCTCAGTTTGATCATAGGTCATCTCGACTCTGCATAACCAATGTGAGCGTGATTGGACTCGACGAGCGCCATCGCCGACCGACTTTCATCGCCAGTAGTGTAATATTGCTAGTCTAATGACAACTAATCATCGCAGAATCTCAAAATTGTGGTCTCGGTTTGACCATAGGTCATCTCGACTCTGCATAACCAATGTGAGTGTGATTGGACACGACGAGCGCCATCGCTGACCGACTTTCATCGCCAGTAGTGTAATATTGCTAGTCTAATGACAACTAATCATCGCAGAATCTCGAAATTGTGGTCTCAGTTTGACCATAGGTCATCTCGACTCTGCATAACCAATGTGAGCGTGATTGGACGTGACGAGCGCCATCGCCGACCGACTTTCATCGCCAGTAGTGTAATATTGCTAGTCTAATGACAAGTAATCATCGCAGAATCTCGAAATTGCGGTCTCAGTTTGTCAAATCGGTCATCTCGACTCTGTATAACCAAAATGAGTGTGATTGGACGCAACGAGCGCGATCGCCGACCGACTTTCGTCGCCAGTAGTGTAATATTGCTAGTCTAATGACAAGTAATCATCGCAGAATCTCGAAATTGTGGTCTCAGTTTGATCATAGGTCATCTCGACTCTGCATAACCAATGTGAGCGTGATTGGACGCGACGAGCGCCATCGCCGACCGACTTTCATCGCCAGTAGTGTAATATTGCTAGTCTAATGACAAGTAATCATCGCAGAATCTCGAAATTGTGGTCTCAGTTTGATCATAGGTCATCACGACTCTGCATAACCAATGTGAGCGCGATTGGACGTGACGAACGCCATCGCCGACCGACTTTCATCGCCAGTAGTGTAATATTGCTAGTCTAATGACAAGTAATCATCGCAGAATCTCAAAATTGCGGTCACAGTTTGTCAAATCGGTCATCTCGACTCTGTATAACCAAAATGAGTGTGATTGGACGCAACGAGCGCGATCGCCGACCGACTTTCGTCGCCACTAGTGTAATATTGCTAGTCTAATGACAACTAATCATCGCAGAATCTCAAAATTGCGGTCTCAGTTTGTCCAATCGAGCATCTCGACTATCTATAACCAAAATGAGCGTGATTGGACGCGACGAGCGCGATCGCCGACCGACTTTCGTCGCCAGTAGTGTAATATTGCTAGTCTTAATGACAAGTAATCATCGCAGAATCTCGAAATTGCGGTCTCAGTTTGACCATAGGTCATTTTGACTCTGTATAACCAAAATGAGCGTGATTGGACGCGACGAGCGCCATCGCCGATCGACTTTCATCGCCAGTAGTGTAATATTGCTATTCTAATGACAACTAATCATCGCAGAATCTCAAAATTGTGGTCTCGGTTTGACCATAGGTCATCTCGACTCTGCATAACCAATGTGAGTGTGATTGGACACGACGAGCGCCATCGCCGACCGACTTTCATCGCCAGTAGTGTAATAGTGCTAGTCTAATGACAACTAATCATCGCAGAATCTCAAAATTGTGGTCTCAGTTTGACCATAGGTCATCTCGACTCTGCATAACCAATGTGAGTGTGATTGGACGCGACGAACGCCATCACCGACCGACTTTCATCGCCAGTTGTGTAATATTGCTAGTCTAATGACAACTAATCATCGCAGAATCTCAAAATTGCGGTCTCAGTTTGACCATAGGTCATCTCGACTCTGCATAACCAATGTGAGTGTGATTGGACGCGACGAACGCCATTGCCGACCGACTTTCATCGCAAGTAGTGTAATATTGCTAGTCTAATGACAACTAATCATCGCAGAATCTCAAAATTGCGGTCTCAGTTTGACCATAGGTCATTTCGACTCTGCATAACCAAAGTGGGCGTGATCGGTCGCGACGAGCGCCATCGCTGACCGACTTTCATCACCAGTAGTGTAATATTGCTAGTCTAATGACAAGAAATCGTCGCAGAATCTCAAAATTGTGGTCTCAGTTTGATCATAGGTCATCACGACTCTGCATAACCAATGTGAGCGTGATTGGACGCGACGAACGCCATCGCCGACCGACTTTCGTCGCCACTAGTGTAATATTGCTAGTCTAATGACAACTAATCATAGCAGAATCTCAAAATTGCGGTCTAAGTTTGTCCAATCGAGCATCTCGACTGTCTATAACCAAAATTAGCGTGATTGGACGCGACGAGCGCGATCGCCGACCGACTTTCGTCGCCAGTAGTGTAATATTGCTAGTCTTAATGACAAGTAATCATCGCAGAATCTCGAAATTGCGGTCTCAGTTTGACCATAGGTCATCTTGACTCTGTATAACCAAAATGAGCGTGATTGGACGCGACGAGCGCCATCGCCGACCGACTTTCATCGCCAGTAGTGTAATATTGCTAGTCTAATGACAACTAATCATCGCAGAATCTCGAAATTGTGGTCTCAGTTTGACCATAGGTCATCTCAACTCTGCATAACCAATGTGAGCGTGATTGGACGTGACGAGCGCCATCGCCGACCGACTTTCATCGCCAGTAGTGTAATATTGCTAGTCTAATGACAAGTAATCATCGCAGAATCTCGAAATTGCGGTCTCAGTTGGTCAAATCGGTCATCTCGACTCTGTTTAACCAAAATGAGTGTGATTGGACGCAACGAGCGCGATCGCCGACCGACTTTCGTCGCCAGTAGTGTAATATTGCTAGTCTAATGACAAGTAATCATCGCAGAATCTCGAAATTGTGGTCTCAGTTTGATCATAGGTCATCTCGACTCTGCATAACCAATGTGAGCGTGATTGGACGCGACGAGCGCCATCGCCGACCGACTTTCATCGCCAGTAGTGTAATATTGCTAGTCTAATGACAACTAATCATCGCAGAATCTCAAAATTGTGGTCTCGGTTTGACCATAGGTCATCTCGACTATCTATAACCAAAATGAGCGTGATTGGACGCGACGAGCGCCATCGCCGACCGACTTTCATCGCAAGTAGTGTAATATTGCTAGTCTAATGACAACTAATCATTGCAGAATCTCAAAATTGTGGTCTCGGTTTGACCATAGGTCATCTCGACTCTGCATAACCAATGTGAGTGTGATTGGACGCGACGCGCGCCATCGCCGACCGACTTTCATCGCCAGTAGTGTAATATTGCTAGTCTAATGACAACTAATCATCGCAGAATCTCGAAATTGTGGTCTCAGTTTGACCATAGGTCATCTCGACTCTGCATAACCAATGTGAGCGTGATTGGACGTGTTGAGCGCCATCGCCGACCGACTTTCATCGCCAGTAGTGTAATATTGCTAGTCTAATGACAAGTAATCATTGCAGAATCTCGAAATTGCGGTCTCAGTTTGTCAAATCGGTCATCTCGACTCTGTATAACCAAAATGAGTGTGATTGGACGCAACGAGCGCGAACGCCGACCGACTTTCGTCGCCAGTAGTGTAATATTGCTAGTCTAATGACAAGTAATCATCGCAGAATCTCGAAATTGTGGTCTCAGTTTGATCATAGGTCATCTCGACTCTGCATAACCAATGTGAGCGTGATTGGACGCGACGAGCGCCATCGCCGACCGACTTTCATCGCCAGTAGTGTAATATTGCTAGTCTAATGACAAGTAATCATCGCAGAATCTCGAAATTGTGGTCTCAGTTTGATCATAGGTCATCACGACTCTGCATAACCAATGTGAGCGTGATTGGACGCGACGAGCGCCATCGCCGACCGACTTTCATCGCCAGTAGTGTAATATTGCTAGTCTAATGACAACTAATCATCGCAGAATCTCAAAATTGCGGTCTCAGTTTGACCATAGGTCATTTCGACTCTGCATAACCAAAGTGAGCGTGATCGGTCGCGACGAGCGCCATCGCCGACCGACTTTCATCGCCAGTAGTGTAATATTGCTAGTCTAATGACAAGTAATCATCGCAGAATCTCGAAATTGTGGTCTCAGTTTGATCATAGGTCATCACGACTCTGCATAACCAATGTGAGCGTGATTGGACGTGACGAACGCCATCGCTGACCGACTTTCATCGCCAGTAGTGTAATATTGCTAGTCTAATGACAAGTAATCATCGCAGAATCTCAAAATTGCGGTCACAGTTTGTCAAATCGGTCATCTCGACTCTGTATAACCAAAATGAGCGTGATTGGACGCGACGAGCGCCATCGCCGACCGACTTTCATCGCCAGTAGTGTAATATTGCTATTCTAATGACAACTAATCATCGCAGAATTTCAAAATTGTGGTCTCGGTTTGACCATAGGTCATCTCGACTCTGCATAACCAATGTGAGTGTGATTGGACACGACGAGCGCCATCGCCGACCGACTTTCATCGCCAGTAGTGTAATAGTGCTAGTCTAATGACAACTAATCATCGTAGAATCTCGAAATTGTGGTCTCAGTTTGACCATAGATCATCTCGACTCTGCATAACCAATGTGAGCGTGATTGGACGTGACGAGCGCCATCGCCGACCGACTTTCATCGCCAGTAGTGTAATATTGCTAGTCTAATGACAAGTAATCATCGCAGAATCTCGAAATTGCGGTCTCAGTTTGTCAAATCGGTCATCTCGACTCTGTATAACCAAAATGAGTGTGATTGGACGCAACGAGCGCGATCGCCGACCGACTTTCGTCGCCAGTAGTGTAATATTGCTAGTCTAATGACAAGTAATCATCGCAGAATCTCGAAATTGTGGTCTCAGTTTGATCATAGGTCATCTCGACTCTGCATAACCAATGTGAGCGTGATTGGACGCGACGAGCGCCATCGCCGACCGACTTTCATCGCCAGTAGTGTATTATTGCTAGTCTAATGACAAGTAATCATCGCAGAATCTCGAAATTGTGGTCTCAGTTTGATCATAGGTCATCACGACTCTGCATAACCAATGTGAGCGCGATTGGACGTGACGAACGCCATCGCCGACCGACTTTCATCGCCAGTAGTGTAATATTGCTAGTCTAATGACAAGTAATCATCGCAGAATCTCAAAATTGCGGTCACAGTTTGTCAAATCGGTCATCTCGACTCTGTATAACCAAAATGAGTGTGATTGGACGCAACGAGCGCGATCGCCGACCGACTTTCGTCGCCACTAGTGTAATATTGCTAGTCTAATGACAACTAATCATCGCAGAATCTCAAAATTGCGGTCTCAGTTTGTCCAATCGAGCATCTCGACTATCTATAACCAAAATGAGCGTGATTGGACGCGACGAGCGCGATCGCCGACCGACTTTCGTCGCCAGTAGTGTAATATTGCTAGTCTTAATGACAAGTAATCATCGCAGAATCTCGAAATTGCGGTCTCAGTTTGACCATAGGTCATTTTGACTCTGTATAACCAAAATGAGCGTGATTGGACGCGACGAGCGCCATCGCCGATCGACTTTCATCGCCAGTAGTGTAATATTGCTATTTTAATGACAACTAATCATCGCAGAATCTCAAAATTGTGGTCTCGGTTTGACCATAGGTCATCTCGACTCTGCATAACCAATGTGAGTGTGATTGGACACGACGAGCGCCATCGCCGACCGACTTTCATCGCCAGTAGTGTAATAGTGCTAGTCTAATGACAACTAATCATCGCAGAATCTCAAAATTGTGGTCTCAGTTTGACCATAGGTCATCTCGACTCTGCATAACCAATGTGAGTGTGATTGGACGCGACGAACGCCATCACCGACCGACTTTCATCGCCAGTTGTGTAATATTGCTAGTCTAATGACAACTAATCATCGCAGAATCTCAAAATTGCGGTCTCAGTTTGACCATAGGTCATTTCGACTCTGCATAACCAAAGTGGGCGTGATCGGTCGTGACGAGCGCCATCGCTGACCGACTTTCATCACCAGTAGTGTAATATTGCTAGTCTAATGACAAGAAATCGTCGCAGAATCTCGAAATTGTGGTCTCAGTTTGATCATAGGTCATCACGACTCTGCATAACCAATGTGAGCGTGATTGGACGCGACGAACGCCATCGCCGACCGACTTTCGTCGCCACTAGTGTAATATTGCTAGTCTAATGACAACTAATCATAGCAGAATCTCAAAATTGCGGTCTCAGTTTGTCCAATCGAGCATCTCGACTGTCTATAACCAAAATGAGCGTGATTGGACGCGACGAGCGCGATCGCCGACCGACTTTCGTCGCCAGTAGTGTAATATTGCTAGTCTTAATGACAAGTAATCATCGCAGAATCTCGAAATTGCGGTCTCAGTTTGACCATAGGTCATCTTGACTCTGTATAACCAAAATGAGCGTGATTGGACGCGACGAGCGCCATCGCCGACCGACTTTCATCGCCAGTAGTGTAATATTGCTAGTCTAATGACAACTAATCATCGCAGAATCTCGAAATTGTGGTCTCAGTTTGACCATAGGTCATCTCAACTCTGCATAACCAATGTGAGCGTGATTGGACGTGACGAGCGCCATCGCCGACCGACTTTCATCGCCAGTAGTGTAATATTGCTAGTCTAATGACAAGTAATCATCGCAGAATCTCGAAATTGCGGTCTCAGTTTGTCAAATCGGTCATCTCGACTCTGTATAACCAAAATGAGTGTGATTGGACGCAACGAGCGCGATCGCCGACCGACTTTCGTCGCCAGTAGTGTAATATTGCTAGTCTAATGACAAGTATTCATCGCAGAATCTCGAAATTGTGGTCTCAGTTTGATCATAGGTCATCTCGACTCTGCATAACCAATGTGAGCGTGATTGGACGCGACGAGCGCCATCGCCGACCGACTTTCATCGCCAGTAGTGTAATATTGCTAGTCTAATGACAACTAATCATCGCAGAATCTCAAAATTGTGGTCTCGGTTTGACCATAGGTCATCTCGACTATCTATAACCAAAATGAGCGTGATTGGACGCGACGAGCGCCATCGCCGACCGACTTTCATCGCAAGTAGTGTAATATTGCTAGTCTAATGACAACTAATCATTGCAGAATCTCAAAATTGTGGTCTCGGTTTGACCATAGGTCATCTCGACTCTGCATAACCAATGTGAGTGTGATTGGACACGACGCGCGCCATCGCCGACCGACTTTCATCGCCAGTAGTGTAATATTGCTAGTCTAATGACAACTAATCATCGCAGAATCTCGAAATTGTGGTCTCAGTTTGACCATAGGTCATCTCGACTCTGCATAACCAATGTGAGCGTGATTGGACGTGTTGAGCGCCATCGCCGACCGACTTTCATCGCCAGTAGTGTAATATTGCTAGTCTAATGACAAGTAATCATTGCAGAATCTCGAAATTGCGGTCTCAGTTTGTCAAATCGGTCATCTCGACTCTGTATAACCAAAATGAGTGTGATTGGACGCAACGAGCGCGAACGCCGACCGACTTTCGTCGCCAGTAGTGTAATATTGCTAGTCTAATGACAAGTAATCATCGCAGAATCTCGAAATTGTGGTCCCAGTTTGATCATAGGTCATCTCGACTCTGCATAACCAATGTGAGCGTGATTGGACGCGACGAGCGCCATCGCCGACCGACTTTCATCGCCAGTAGTGTAATATTGCTAGTCTAATGACAAGTAATCATCGCAGAATCTCGAAATTGTGGTCTCAGTTTGATCATAGGTCATCACGACTCTGCATAACCAATGTGAGCGTGATTGGACGCGACGAGCGCCATCGCCGACCGACTTTCATCGCCAGTAGTGTAATATTGCTAGTCTAATGACAACTAATCATCGCAGAATCTCAAAATTGCGGTCTCAGTTTGACCATAGGTCATTTCGACTCTGCATAACCAAAGTGAGCGTGATCGGTCGCGACGAGCGCCATCGCCGACCGACTTTCATCGCCAGTAGTGTAATATTGCTAGTCTAATGACAAGTAATCATCGCAGAATCTCGAAATTGTGGTCTCAGTTTGATCATAGGTCATCACGACTCTGCATAACCAATGTGAGCGTGATTGGACGTGACGAACGCCATCGCTGACCGACTTTCATCGCCAGTAGTGTAATATTGCTAGTCTAATGACAAGTAATCATCGCAGAATCTCAAAATTGCGGTCACAGTTTGTCAAATCGGTCATCTCGACTCTGTATAACCAAAATGAGCGTGATTGGACGCGACGAGCGCCATCGCCGACCGACTTTCATCGCCAGTAGTGTAATATTGCTAGTCTAATGACAACTAATCATCGCAGAATCTCAAAATTGTGGTCTCGGTTTGACCATAGGTCATCTCGACTCTGCATAACCAATGTGAGTGTGATTGGACACGACGAGCGCCATCGCCGACCGACTTTCATCGCCAGTAGTGTAATAGTGCTAGTCTAATGACAACTAATCATCGTAGAATCTCGAAATTGTGGTCTCAGTTTGACCATAGGTCATCTCGACTCTGCATAACCAATGTGAGCGTGATTGGACGCGACGAACGCCATCGCCGACCGACTTTCATCGCCAGTAGTGTAATATTGCTAGTCTAATGACAACTAATCATCGCAGAATCTCAAAATTGCGGTCTCAGTTTGACCATAGGTCATTTCGACTCTGCATAACCAAAGTGGGCGTGATCGGTCGCGACGAGCGCCATCGCTGACCGACTTTCATCGCCAGTAGTGTAATATTGCTAGTCTAATGACAAGTAATCATCGCAGAATCTCGAAATTGTGGTCTCAGTTTGATCATAGGTCATCACGACTCTGCATAACCAATGTGAGCGTGATTGGACGCGACGAACGCCATCGCCGACCGACTTTCATTGCCAGTAGTGTAATATTGCTAGTCTAATGACAAGTAATCATCGCAGAATCTCAAAATTGCGGTCACAGTTTGTCAAATCGGTCATCTCGACTCTGTATAACCAAAATGAGTGTGATTGGACGCAACGAGCGCGATCGCCGACCGACTTTCGTCGCCACTAGTGTAATATTGCTAGTCTAATGACAACTAATCATCGCAGAATCTCAAAATTGCGGTCTCAGTTTGTCCAATCGAGCATCTCGACTATCTATAACCAAAATGAGTGTGATTGGACGCAACGAGCGCGATCGCCGACCGACTTTCGTCGCCAGTAGTGTAATATTGCTAGTCTTAATGACAAGTAATCATCGCAGAATCTCGAAATTGCGGTCTCAGTTTGACCATAGGTCATCTTGACTCTGTATAACCAAAATGAGCGTGATTGGACGCGACGAGCGCCATCGCCGATCGACTTTCATCGCCAGTAGTGTAATATTGCTATTCTAATGACAACTAATCATCGCAGAATCTCAAAATTGTGGTCTCGGTTTGACCATAGGTCATCTCGACTCTGCATAACCAATGTGAGTGTGATTGGACACGACGAGCGCCATCGCCGACCGACTTTCATCGCCAGTAGTGTAATAGTGCTAGTCTAATGACAACTAATCATCGCAGAATCTCAAAATTGTGGTCTCAGTTTGACCATAGGTCATCTCGACTCTGCATAACCAATGTGAGTGTGATTGGACGCGACGAACGCCATCGCCGACCGACTTTCATCGCCAGTTTTGTAATATTGCTATTCTAATGACAACTAAACATCGCAGAATCTCAAAATTGCGGTCTCAGTTTGACCATAGGTCATTTCGACTCTGCATAACCAAAGTGGGCGTGATCAGTCGCGACGAGCGCCATCGCTGACCGACTTTCATCACCAGTAGTGTAATATTGCTAGTCTAATGGCAAGTAATCGTCGCAGAATCTCGAAATTGTGGTCTCAGTTTGATCATAGGTCATCACGACTCTGCATAACCAAAGTGGGCGTGATCAGTCGCGACGAGCGCCATCGCTGACCAACTTTCATCGCCAGTAGTGTAATATTGCTAGTCTAATGACAAGTAATCATCGCAGAATCTCAAAATTGCGGTCACAGTTTGTCAAATTGGTCATCTCGACTCTGTATAACCAAAATGAGTGTGATTGGACGCAACGAGCGCGATCGCCGACCGACTTTCGTCGCCACTAGTGTAATATTGCTAGTCTAATGACAACTAATCATCGCAGAATCTCAAAATTGCGGTCTCAGTTTGTCCAATCGAGCATCTCGACTATCTATAACCAAAATGAGCGTGATTGGACGCGACGAGCGCGATCGCCGACCGACTTTCGTCGCCAGTAGTGTAATATTGCTAGTCTTAATGACAAGTAATCATCGCAGAATCTCGAAATTGTGGTCTCAGTTTGACCATAGGTCATCACGACTCTGCATAACCAATGTGAGCGTGATTGGACGTGACGAACGCCATCGCTGACCGACTTTCATCGCCAGTAGTGTAATATTGCTAGTCTAATGACAAGTAATCATCGCAGAATCTCAAAATTGCGGTCACAGTTTGTCAAATCGGTCATCTCGACTCTGTATAACCAAAATGAGCGTGATTGGACGCGACGAGCGCCATCGCCGACCGACTTTCATCGCCAGTAGTGTAATATTGCTATTCTAATGACAACTAATCATCGCAGAATTTCAAAATTGTGGTCTCGGTTTGACCATAGGTCATCTCGACTCTGCATAACCAATGTGAGTGTGATTGGACACGACGAGCGCCATCGCCGACCGACTTTCATCGCCAGTAGTGTAATAGTGCTAGTCTAATGACAACTAATCATCGTAGAATCTCGAAATTGTGGTCTCAGTTTGACCATAGATCATCTCGACTCTGCATAACCAATGTGAGCGTGATTGGACGCGACGAACGCCATCGCCGACCGACTTTCATCGCCAGTAGTGTAATATTGCTAGTCTAATGACAACTAATCATCGCAGAATCTCAAAATTGCGGTCTCAGTTTGACCATAGGTCATTTCGACTCTGCATAACCAAAGTGGGCGTGATCGGTCGCGACGAGCGCCATCGCTGACCGACTTTCATCGCCAGTAGTGTAATATTGCTAGTCTAATGACAAGTAATCATCGCAGAATCTCGAAATTGTGGTCTCAGTTTGATCATAGGTCATCTCGACTCTGCATAACCAATGTGAGCGTGATTGGACGCGACGAGCGCCATCGCCGACCGACTTTCATCGCCAGTAGTGTAATATTGCTAGTCTAATGACAACTAATCATCGCAGAATCTCAAAATTGTGGTCTCGGTTTGACCATAGGTCATCTCGACTATCTATAACCAAAATGAGCGTGATTGGACGCGACGAGCGCCATCGCCGACCGACTTTCATCGCAAGTAGTGTAATATTGCTAGTCTAATGACAACTAATCATCGCAGAATCTCAAAATTGTGGTCTCGGTTTGACCATAGGTCATCTCGACTCTGCATAACCAATGTGAGTGTGATTGGACACGACGCGCGCCATCGCCGACCGACTTTCATCGCCAGTAGTGTAATATTGCTAGTCTAATGACAACTAATCATCGCAGAATCTTGAAATTGTGGTCTCAGTTTGACCATAGGTCATCTCGACTCTGCATAACCAATGTGAGCGTGATTGGACGTGTTGAGCGCCATCGCCGACCGACTTTCATCGCCAGTAGTGTAATATTGCTAGTCTAATGACAAGTAATCATTGCAGAATCTCGAAATTGCGGTCTCAGTTTGTCAAATCGGTCATCTCGACTCTGTATAACCAAAATGAGTGTGATTGGACGCAACGAGCGCGAACGCCGACCGACTTTCGTCGCCAGTAGTGTAATATTGCTAGTCTAATGACAAGTAATCATCGCAGAATCTCGAAATTGTGGTCTCAGTTTGATCATAGGTCATCACGACTCTGCATAACCAATGTGAGCGTGATTGGACGCGACGAACGCCATCGCCGACCGACTTTCATCGCCAGTAGTGTAATATTGCTAGTCTAATGACAACTAATCATCGCAGAATCTCAAAATTGCGGTCTCAGTTTGACCATAGGTCATTTCGACTCTGCATAACCAAAGTGAGCGTGATCGGTCGCGACGAGCGCAATCGCCGACCGACTTTCAACGCCAGTAGTGTAATATTGCTAGTCTAATGACAAGTAATCATCGCAGAATCTCGAAATTGTGGTCTCAGTTTGATCATAGGTCATCACGACTCTGCATAACCAATGTGAGCGTGATTGGACGTGACGAACGCCATCGCTGACCGACTTTCATCGCCAGTAGTGTAATATTGCTAGTCTAATGACAAGTAATCATCGCAGAATCTCAAAATTGCGGTCACAGTTTGTCAAATCGGTCATCTCGACTCTGTATAACCAAAATGAGTGTGATTGGACGCAACGAGCGCGATCGCCGACCGACTTTCGTCGCCACTAGTGTAATATTGCTAGTCTAATGACAACTAATCATCGCAGAATCTCAAAATTGCAGTCTCAGTTTGTCCAATCGAGCATCTCGACTATCTATAACCAAAATGAGCGTGATTGGACGCGACGAGCGCGATCGCCGACCGACTTTCGTCGCCAGTAGTGTAATATTGCTAGTCTTAATGACAAGTAATCATCGCAGAATCTCGAAATTGCGGTCTCAGTTTGACCATAGGTCATCTCGACTCTGTATAACCAAAATGAGCGTGATTGGACGCGACGAGCGCCATCGCCGACCGACTTTCATCGCCAGTAGTGTAATATTGCTATTCTAATGACAACTAATCATCGCAGAATTTCAAAATTGTGGTCTCGGTTTGACCATAGGTCATCTCGACTCTGCATAACCAATGTGAGTGTGATTGGACACGACGAGCGCCATCGCCGACCGACTTTCATCGCCAGTAGTGTAATAGTGCTAGTCTAATGACAACTAATCATCGTAGAATCTCGAAATTGTGGTCTCAGTTTGACCATAGGTCATCTCGACTCTGCATAACCAATGTGAGCGTGATTGGACGCGACGAACGCCATCGCCGACCGACTTTCATCGCCAGTAGTGTAATATTGCTAGTCTAATGACAACTAATCATCGCAGAATCTCAAAATTGCGGTCTCAGTTTGACCATAGGTCATTTCGACTCTGCATAACCAAAGTGGGCGTGATCGGTCGCGACGAGCGCCATCGCTGACCGACTTTCATCGCCAGTAGTGTAATATTGCTAGTCTAATGACAAGTAATCATCGCAGAATCTCGAAATTGTGGTCTCAGTTTGATCATAGGTCATCACGACTCTGCATAACCAATGTGAGCGTGATTGGACGCGACGAACGCCATCGCCGACCGACTTTCATTGCCAGTAGTGTAATATTGCTAGTCTAATGACAAGTAATCATCGCAGAATCTCAAAATTGCGGTCACAGTTTGTCAAATCGGTCATCTCGACTCTTTATAACCAAAATGAGTGTGATTGGACGCAACGAGCGCGATCGCCGACCGACTTTCGTCGCCACTAGTGTAATATTGCTAGTCTAATGACAACTAATCATCGCAGAATCTCAAAATTGCGGTCTCAGTTTGTCCAATCGAGCATCTCGACTATCTATAACCAAAATGAGCGTGATTGGACGCGACGAGCGCGATCGCCGACCGACTTTCGTCGCCAGTAGTGTAATATTGCTAGTCTTAATGACAAGTAATCATCGCAGAATCTCGAAATTGCGGTCTCAGTTTGACCATAGGTCATCTTGACTCTGTATAACCAAAATGAGCGTGATTGGACGCGACGAGCGCCATCGCCGATCGACTTTCATCGCCAGTAGTGTAATATTGCTATTCTAATGACAACTAATCATCGCAGAATCTCAAAATTGTGGTCTCGGTTTGACCATAGGTCATCTCGACTCTGCATATCCAATGTGAGTGTGATTGGACACGACGAGCGCCATCGCCGACCGACTTTCATCGCCAGTAGTGTAATAGTGCTAGTCTAATGACAACTAATCATCGCAGAATCTCAAAATTGTGGTCTCAGTTTGACCATAGGTCATCTCGACTCTGCATAACCAATGTGAGTGTGATTGGACGCGACGAACGCCATCGCCGACCGACTTTCATCGCCAGTTTTGTAATATTGCTATTCTAATGACAACTAATCATCGCAGAATCTCAAAATTGCGGTCTCAGTTTGACCATAGGTCATTTCGACTCTGCATAACCAAAGTGGGCGTGATCAGTCGCGACGAGCGCCATCGCTGACCGACTTTCATCACCAGTAGTGTAATATTGCTAGTCTAATGGCAAGTAATCGTCGCAGAATCTCGAAATTGTGGTCTCAGTTTGATCATAGGTCATCACGACTCTGCATAACCAAAGTGGGCGTGATCAGTCGCGACGAGCGCCATCGCTGACCAACTTTCATCGCCAGTAGTGTAATATTGCTAGTCTAATGACAAGTAATCATCGCAGAATCTCAAAATTGCGGTCACAGTTTGTCAAATTGGTCATCTCGACTCTGTATAACCAAAATGAGTGTGATTGGACGCAACGAGCGCGATCGCCGACCGACTTTCGTCGCCACTAGTGTAATATTGCTAGTCTAATGACAACTAATCATCGCAGAATCTCAAAATTGCGGTCTCAGTTTGTCCAATCGAGCATCTCGACTATCTATAACCAAAATGAGCGTGATTGGACGCGACGAGCGCGATCGCCGACCGACTTTCGTCGCCAGTAGTGTAATATTGCTAGTCTTAATGACAAGTAATCATCGCAGAATCTCGAAATTGTGGTCTCAGTTTGACCATAGGTCATCTCGACTCTGTATAACCAAAATGAGCGTGATTGGACGCGACGAGCGCCATCGCCGACCGACTTTCATCGCCAGTAGTGTAATATTGCTAGTCTAATGACAACTAATCATCGCAGAATTTCAAAATTGTGGTCTCAGTTTGACCATAGGTCATCTCGACTCTGCATAACCAATGTGAGTGTGATTGGACACGACGAGCGCCATCGCCGACCGACTTTCATCGCCAGTAGTGTAATATTGCTAGTCTAATGACAACTAATCATCGTAGAATCTCGAAATTGTGGTCTCAGTTTGACCATAGGTCATCTCGACTCTGCATAACCAATGTGAGCGTGATTGGACGCGACGAACGCCATCGCCGACCGACTTTCATCGCCAGTAGTGTAATATTGCTAGTCTAATGACAACTAATCATCGCAGAATCTCAAAATTGCGGTCTCAGTTTGACCATAGGTCATTTCGACTCTGCATAACCAAAGTGGGCGTGATCGGTCGCGACGAGCGCCATCGCTGACCGACTTTCATCGCCAGTAGTGTAATATTGCTAGTCTAATGACAAGTAATCATCGCAGAATCTCGAAATTGTGGTCTCAGTTTGATCATAGGTCATCACGACTCTGCATAACCAATGTGAGCGTGATTGGACGCGACGAACGCCATCGCCGACCGACTTTCATTGCCAGTAGTGTAATATTGCTAGTCTAATGACAAGTAATCATCGCAGAATCTCAAAATTGCGGTCACAGTTTGTCAAATCGGTCATCTCGACTCTGTATAACCAAAATGAGTGTGATTGGACGCAACGAGCGCGATCGCCGACCGACTTTCGTCGCCACTAGTGTAATATTGCTAGTCTAATGACAACTAATCATCGCAGAATCTCAAAATTGCGGTCTCAGTTTGTCCAATCGAGCATCTCGACTATCTATAACCAAAATGAGCGTGATTGGACGCGACGAGCGCGATCGCCGACCGACTTTCGTCGCCAGTAGTGTAATATTGCTAGTCTTAATGACAAGTAATCATCGCAGAATCTCGAAATTGCGGTCTCAGTTTGACCATAGGTCATCTCGACTCTGTATAACCAAAATGAGCGTGATTGGACGCGACGAGCGCCATCGCCGATCGACTTTCATCGCCAGTAGTGTAATATTGCGAGTCAAATGACAACTAATCATCGCAGAATCTCAAAATTGTGGTCTCGGTTTGACCATAGGTCATCTCGACTCTGCATAACCAATGTGAGTGTGATTGGACACGACGAGCGCCATCGCCGACCGACTTTCATCGCCAGTAGTGTAATAGTGCTAGTCTAATGACAACTAATCATCGCAGAATCTCAAAATTGTGGTCTCAGTTTGACCATAGGTCATCTCGACTCTGCATAACCAATGTGAGTGTGATTGGACGCGACGAACGCCATCGCCGACCGACTTTCATCGCCAGTTTTGTAATATTGCTATTCTAATGACAACTAATCATCGCAGAATCTCAAAATTGCGGTCTCAGTTTGACCATAGGTCATTTCGACTCTGCATAACCAAAGTGGGCGTGATCAGTCGCGACGAGCGCCATCGCTGACCGACTTTCATCACCAGTAGTGTAATATTGCTAGTCTAATGGCAAGTAATCGTCGCAGAATCTCGAAATTGTGGTCTCAGTTTGATCATAGGTCATCACGACTCTGCATAACCAAAGTGGGCGTGATCAGTCGCGACGAGCGCCATCGCTGACCGACTTTCATCGCCAGTAGTGTAATATTGCTAGTCTAATGACAAGTAATCATCGCAGAATCTCAAAATTGCGGTCACAGTTTGTCAAATTGGTCATCTCGACTCTGTATAACCAAAATGAGTGTGATTGGACGCAACGAGCGCGATCGCCGACCGACTTTCGTCGCCACTAGTGTAATATTGCTAGTCTAATGACAACTAATCATCGCAGAATCTCAAAATTGCGGTCTCAGTTTGTCCAATCGAGCATCTCGACTATCTATAACCAAAATGAGCGTGATTGGACGCGACGAGCGCGATCGCCGACCGACTTTCGTCGCCAGTAGTGTAATATTGCTAGTCTTAATGACAAGTAATCATCGCAGAATCTCGAAATTGTGGTCTCAGTTTGACCATAGGTCATCTCGACTCTGTATAACCAAAATGAGCGTGATTGGACGCGACGAGCGCCATCGCCGACCGACTTTCATCGCCAGTAGTGTAATATTGCTAGTCTAATGACAACTAATCATCGCAGAATTTCAAAATTGTGGTCTCGGTTTGACCATAGGTCATCTCGACTCTGCATAACCAATGTGAGTGTGATTGGACACGACGAGCGCCATCGCCGACCGACTTTCATCGCCAGTAGTGTAATAGTGCTAGTCTAATGACAACTAATCATCGTAGAATCTCGAAATTGTGGTCTCAGTTTGACCATAGGTCATCTCGACTCTGCATAACCAATGTGAGCGTGATTGGACGCGACGAACGCCATCGCCGACCGACTTTCATCGCCAGTAGTGTAATATTGCTAGTCTAATGACAACTAATCATCGCAGAATCTCAAAATTGCGGTCTCAGTTTAACCATAGGTCATTTCGACTCTGCATAACCAAAGTGGGCGTGATCGGTCGCGACGAGCGCCATCGCTGACCGACTTTCATCGCCAGTAGTGTAATATTGCTAGTCTAATGACAAGTAATCATCGCAGAATCTCGAAATTGTGGTCTCAGTTTGATCATAGGTCATCACGACTCTGCATAACCAATGTGAGCGTGATTGGACGCGACGAACGCCATCGCCGACCGACTTTCATTGCCAGTAGTGTAATATTGCTAGTCTAATGACAAGTAATCATCGCAGAATCTCAAAATTGCGGTCACAGTTTGTCAAATCGGTCATCTCGACTCTGTATAACCAAAATGAGTGTGATTGGACGCAACGAGCGCGATCGCCGACCGACTTTCGTCGCCACTAGTGTAATATTGCTAGTCTAATGACAACTAATCATCGCAGAATCTCAAAATTGCGGTCTCAGTTTGTCCAATCGAGCATCTCGACTATCTATAACCAAAATGAGCGTGATTGGACGCGACGAGCGCGATCGCCGACCGACTTTCGTCGCCAGTAGTGTAATATTGCTAGTCTTAATGACAAGTAATCATCGCAGAATCTCGAAATTGCGGTCTCAGTTTGACCATAGGTCATCTCGACTCTGTATAACCAAAATGAGCGTGATTGGACGCGACGAGCGCCATCGCCGATCGACTTTCATCGCCAGTAGTGTAATATTGCTATTCTAATGACAACTAATCATCGCAGAATCTCAAAATTGTGGTCTCGGTTTGACCATAGGTCATCTCGACTCTGCATAACCAATGTGAGTGTGATTGGACACGACGAGCGCCATCGCCGACCGACTTTCATCGCCAGTAGTGTAATAGTGCTAGTCTAATGACAACTAATCATCGCAGAATCTCAAAATTGTGGTCTCAGTTTGACCATAGGTCATCTCGACTCTGCATAACCAATGTGAGTGTGATTGGACGCGACGAACGCCATCGCCGACCGACTTTCATCGCCAGTTGTGTAATATTGCTATTCTAATGACAACTAATCATCGCAGAATCTCAAAATTGCGGTCTCAGTTTGACCATAGGTCATTTCGACTCTGCATAACCAAAGTGGGCGTGATCAGTCGCGACGAGCGCCATCGCTGACCGACTTTCATCACCAGTAGTGTAATATTGCTAGTCTAATGGCAAGTAATCGTCGCAGAATCTCGAAATTGTGGTCTCAGTTTGATCATAGGTCATCACGACTCTGCATAACCAATGTGAGCGTGATTGGACGCGACGAACGCCATCGCCGACCGACTTTCGTCGCCACTAGTGTAATATTGCTAGTCTAATGACAACTAATCATAGCAGAATCTCAAAATTGTGGTCTCAGTTTGTCCAATCGAGCATCTCGACTATCTATAACCAAAATGAGCGTGATTGGACGCGACGAGCGCGATCGCCGACCGACTTTCGTCGCCAGTAGTGTAATATTGCTAGTCTTAATGACAAGTAATCATCGCAGAATCTCGAAATTGCGGTCTCAGTTTGACCATAGGTCATCTTGACTCTGTATAACCAAAATGAGCGTGATTGGACGCGACGAGCGCCATCGCCGACCGACTTTCATCGCCAGTAGTGTAATATTGCTAGTCTAATGACAACTAATCATCGCAGAATCTCGAAATTGTGGTCTCAGTTTGACCATAGGTCATCTCAACTCTGCATAACCAATGTGAGCATGATTGGACGTGACGAGCGCCATCGCCGACCGACTTTCATCGCCAGTAGTGTAATATTGCTAGTCTAATGACAAGTAATCATCGCAGAATCTCGAAATTGCGGTCTCAGTTTGTCAAATCGGTCATCTCGACTCTGTATAACCAAAATGAGTGTGATTGGACGCAACGAGCGCGATCGCCGACCGACTTTCGTCGCCAGTAGTGTAATATTGCTAGTCTAATGACAAGTAATCATCGCAGAATCTCGAAATTGTGGTCTCAGTTTGATCATAGGTCATCTCGACTCTGCATAACCAATGTGAGCGTAATTGGACGCGACGAGCGCCATCGCCGACCGACTTTCATCGCCAGTAGTGTAATATTGCTAGTCTAATGACAACTAATCATCGCAGAATCTCAAAATTGTGGTCTCGGTTTGACCATAGGTCATCTCGACTATCTATAACCAAAATGAGCGTGATTGGACGCGACGAGCGCCATCGCCGACCGACTTTCATCGCAAGTAGTGTAATATTGCTAGTCTAATGACAAGTAATCATCGCAGAATCTCAAAATTGTGGTCTCGGTTTGACCATAGGTCATCTCGACTCTGCATAACCAATGTGAGTGTGATTGGACACGACGCGCGCCATCGCCGACCGACTTTCATCGCCAGTAGTGTAATATTGCTAGTCTAATGACAACTAATCATCGCAGAATCTCGAAATTGTGGTCTCAGTTTGACCATAGGGCATCTCGACTCTGCATAACCAATGTGAGCGTGATTGGACGTGTTGAGCGCCATCGCCGACCGACTTTCATCGCCAGTAGTGTAATATTGCTAGTCTAATGACAAGTAATCATTGCAGAATCTCGAAATTGCGGTCTCAGTTTGTCAAATCGGTCATCTCGACTCTGTATAACCAAAATGAGTGTGATTGGACGCAACGAGCGCGAACGCCGACCGACTTTCGTCGCCAGTAGTGTAATATTGCTAGTCTAATGACAAGTAATCATCGCAGAATCTCGAAATTGTGGTCCCAGTTTGATCATAGGTCATCTCGACTCTGCATAACCGATGTGAGCGTGATTGGACGCGACGAGCGCCATCGCCGACCGACTTTCATCGCCAGTAGTGTAATATTGCTAGTCTAATGACAAGTAATCATCGCAGAATCTCGAAATTGTGGTCTCAGTTTGATCATAGGTCATCACGACTCTGCATAACCAATGTGAGCGTGATTGGACGCGACGAACGCCATCGCCGACCGACTTTCATCGCCAGTAGTGTAATATTGCTAGTCTAATGACAACTAATCATCGCAGAATCTCAAAATTGCGGTCTCAGTTTGACCATAGGTCATTTCGACTCTGCATAACCAAAGTGAGCGTGATCGGTCACGACGAGCGCCATCGCCGACCGACTTTCAACGCCAGTAGTGTAATATTGCTAGTCTAATGACAAGTAATCATCGCAGAATCTCGAAATTGTGGTCTCAGTTTGATCATAGGTCATCACGACTCTGCATAACCAATGTGAGCGTGATTGGACGTGACGAACGCCATCGCTGACCGACTTTCATCGCCAGCAGTGTAATATTGCTAGTCTAATGACAAGTAATCATCGCAGAATCTCAAAATTGCGGTCACAGTTTGTCAAATCGGTCATCTCGACTCTGTATAACCAAAATGAGTGTGATTGGACGCAACGAGCGCGATCGCCGACCGACTTTCGTCGCCACTAGTGTAATATTGCTAGTGTAATGACAACTAATCATCGCAGAATCTCAAAATTGCGGTCTCAGTTTGTCCAATCGAGCATCTCGACTATCTATAACCAAAATGAGCGTGATTGGACGCGACGAGCGCGATCGCCGACCGACTTTCGTCGCCAGTAGTGTAATATTGCTAGTCTTAATGACAAGTAATCATCGCAGAATCTCGAAATTGCGGTCTCAGTTTGACCATAGGTCATCTCGACTCTGTATAACCAAAATGAGCGTGATTGGACGCGACGAGCGCCATCGCCGACCGACTTTCATCGCCAGTAGTGTAATATTGCTATTCTAATGACAACTAATCATCGCAGAATTTCAAAATTGTGGTCTCGGTTTGACCATAGGTCATCTCGACTCTGCATAACCAATGTGAGTGTGATTGGACACGACGAGCGCCATCGCCGACCGACTTTCATCGCCAGTAGTGTAATAGTGCTAGTCTAATGACAACTAATCATCGTAGAATCTCGAAATTGTGGTCTCAGTTTGACCATAGGTCATCTCGACTCTGCATAACCAATGTGAGCGTGATTGGACGCGACGAACGCCATCGCCGACCGACTTTCATCGCCAGTAGTGTAATATTGCTAGTCTAATGACAACTAATCATCGCAGAATCTCAAAATTGCGGTCTCAGTTTGACCATAGGTCATTTCGACTCTGCATAACCAAAGTGGGCGTGATCGGTCGCGACGAGCGCCATCGCTGACCGACTTTCATCGCCAGTAGTGTAATATTGCTAGTCTAATGACAAGTAATCATCGCAGAATCTCGAAATTGTGGTCTCAGTTTGATCATAGGTCATCACGACTCTGCATAACCAATGTGAGCGTGATTGGACGCGACGAACGCCATCGCCGACCGACTTTCATTGCCAGTAGTGTAATATTGCTAGTCTAATGACAACTAATCATCGCAGAATCTCAAAATTGCGGTCACAGTTTGTCAAATCGGTCATCTCGACTCTGTATAACCAAAATGAGTGTGATTGGACGCAACGAGCGCGATCGCCGACCGACTTTCGTCGCCACTAGTGTAATATTGCTAGTCTAATGACAACTAATCATCGCAGAATCTCAAAATTGCGGTCTCAGTTTGTCCAATCGAGCATCTCGACTATCTATAACCAAAATGAGCGTGATTGGACGCGACGAGCGCGATCGCCGACCGACTTTCGTCGCCAGTAGTGTAATATTGCTAGTCTTAATGACAAGTAATCATCGCAGAATCTCGAAATTGCGGTCTCAGTTTGACCATAGGTCATCTCGACTCTGTATAACCAAAATGAGCGTGATTGGACGCGACGAGCGCCATCGCCGACCGACTTTCATCGCCAGTAGTGTAATATTGCTATTCTAATGACAACTAATCATCGCAGAATCTCAAAATTGTGGTCTCGGTTTGACCATAGGTCATCTCGACTCTGCATAACCAATGTGAGTGTGATTGGACACAACGAGCGCCATCGCCGACCGACTTTCATCGCCAGTAGTGTAATAGTGCTAGTCTAATGACAACTAATCATCGCAGAATCTCGAAATTGTGGTCTCAGTTTGACCATAGGTCATCTCGACTCTGCATAACCAATGTGAGCGTGATTGGACGCGACGAACGCCATCGCCGACCGACTTTCATCGCCAGTAGTGTAATATTGCTAGTCTAATGACAACTAATCATCGCAGAATTTCAAAATTGCGGTCTCAGTTTGTCAAATCGGTCATCTCGACTCTGTATAACCAAAATGAGCGTGATTGGACGCGAGGAGCGCGATCGCCGACCGACTTTCGTCGCCAGTAGTGTAATATTGCTAGTCTTAATGACAAGTAATCATCGCAGAATCTCGAAATTGCGGTCTCAGTTTGACCATAGGTCATCTTGACTCTGTATAACCAAAATGAGCGTGATTGGACGCGACGAGCGCCATCGCCGACCGACTTTCATCGCCAGTAGTGTAATATTGCTAGTCTAATGACAACTAATCATCGCAGAATCTCGAAATTGTTGTCTCAGTTTGACCATAGGTCATCTCAACTCTGCATAACCAATGTGAGCGTGATTGGACGTGACGAGCGCCATCGCCGACCGACTTTCATCGCCAGTAGTGTAATATTGCTAGTCTAATGACAAGTAATCATCGCAGAATCTCAAAATTGCGGTCTCAGTTTGTCAAATCGGTCATCTCGACTCTGTATAACCAAAATGAGTGTGATTGGACGCAACGAGCGCGATCGCCGACCGACTTTCGTCGCCAGTAGTGTAATATTGCTAGTCTAATGACAAGTAATCATCGCAGAATCTCGAAATTGTGGTCTCAGTTTGATCATAGGTCATCTCGACTCTGCATAACCAATGTGAGCGTGATTGGACGCGACGAGCGCCATCGCCGACCGACTTTCATCGCCAGTAGTGTAATATTGCTAGTCTAATGACAACTAATCATCGCAGAATCTCAAAATTGCGGTCTCAGTTTGACCATAGGTCATTTCGACTCTGCATAACCAATGTGAGCGTGATTGGACGCGACGAACGCCATCGCCGACCGACTTTCATAGCCAGTAGTGTAATATTGCTAGTCTAATGACAAGTAATCATCGCAGAATCTCGAAATTGCGGTCCCAGTTTGTCAAATCGGTCATCTCGACTCTGTATAACCAAAATGAGTGTGATTGGACGCAACGAGAGCGATCGCCGACCGACTTTCGTCGCCACTAGTGTAATATTGCTAGTCTAATGACAACTAATCATCGCAGAATCTCAAAATTTTGGTCTCGGTTTGACCATAGGTCATCTCGACTCTGCATAACCAATGTGAGTGTGATTGGACACGACGAGCGCCATCGCCGACCGACTTTCATCGCCAGTAGTGTAATATTGCTAGTCTAATGACAACTAATCATCGCAGAATCTCGAAATTGTGGTCTCAGTTTGACCATAGGTCATCTCGACTCTGCATAACCAATGTGAGCGTGATTGGACGTGACGAACGCCATCGCTGACCGACTTTCATCGCCAGTAGTGTAATATTGCTAGTCTAATGACAAGTAATCATCGCAGAATCTCAAAATTGCGGTCACAGTTTGTCAAATCGGTCATCTCGACTCTGTATAACCAAAATGAGTGTGATTGGACGCAACGAGCGCGATCGCCGACCGACTTTCGTCGCCACTAGTGTAATATTGCTAGTCTAATGACAACTAATCATCGCAGAATCTCAAAATTGCGGTCTCAGTTTGTCCAATCGAGCATCTCGACTATCTATAACCAAAATGAGCGTGATTGGACGCGACGAGCGCGATCGCCGACCGACTTTCGTCGCCAGTAGTGTAATATTGCTAGTCTTAATGACAAGTAATCATCGCAGAATCTCGAAATTGCGGTCTCAGTTTGACCATAGGTCATCTCGACTCTGTATAACCAAAATGAGCGTGATTGGACGCGACGAGCGCCATCGCCGACCGACTTTCATCGCCAGTAGTGTAATATTGCTATTCTAATGACAACTAATCATCGCAGAATTTCAAAATTGTGGTCTCGGTTTGACCATAGGTCATCTCGACTCTGCATAACCAATGTGAGTGTGATTGGACACGACGAGCGCCATCGCAGACCGACTTTCATCGCCAGTAGTGTAATAGTGCTAGTCTAATGACAACTAATCATCGTAGAATCTCGAAATTGTGGTCTCAGTTTGACCATAGGTCATCTCGACTCTGCATAACCAATGTGAGCGTGATTGGACGCGACGAACGCCATCGCCGACCGACTTTCATCGCCAGTAGTGTAATATTGCTAGTCTAATGACAACTAATCATCGTAGAATCTCGAAATTGTGGTCTCAGTTTGACCATAGGTCATCTCGACTCTGCATAACCAATGTGAGCGTGATTGGACGCGACGAACGCCATCGCCGACCGACTTTCATTGCCAGTAGTGTAATATTGCTAGTCTAATGACAAGTAATCATCGCAGAATCTCAAAATTGCGGTCACAGTTTGTCAAATCGGTCATCTCGACTCTGTATAACCAAAATGAGTGTGATTGGACGCAACGAGCGCGATCGCCGACCGACTTTCGTCGCCACTAGTGTAATATTGCTAGTCTAATGACAACTAATCATCGCAGAATCTCAAAATTGCGGTCTCAGTTTGTCCAATCGAGCATCTCGACTATCTATAACCAAAATGAGCGTGATTGGACGCGACGAGCGCGATCGCCGACCGACTTTCGTCGCCAGTAGTGTAATATTGCTAGTCTTAATGACAAGTAATCATCGCAGAATCTCGAAATTGCGGTCTCAGTTTGACCATAGGTCATCTCGACTCTGTATAACCAAAATGAGCGTGATTGGACGCGACGAGCGCCATCGCCGACCGACTTTCATCGCCAGTAGTGTAATATTGCTATTCTAATGACAACTAATCATCGCAGAATCTCAAAATTGTGGTCTCGGTTTGACCATAGGTCATCTCGACTCTGCATAACCAATGTGAGTGTGATTGGACAAAACGAGCGCCATCGCCGACCGACTTTCATCGCCAGTAGTGTAATAGTGCTAGTCTAATGACAACTAATCATCGCAGAATCTCGAAATTGTGGTCTCAGTTTGACCATAGGTCATCTCGACTCTGCATAACCAATGTGAGCGTGATTGGACGCGACGAACGCCATCGCCGACCGACTTTCATAGCCAGTAGTGTAATATTGCTAGTCTAATGACAACTAATCATCGCAGAATTTCAAAATTGCGGTCTCAGTTTGTGAAATCGGTCATCTCGACTCTGTATAACAAAAATGAGCGTGATTGGACGCGACGAGCGCGATCGCCGACCGACTTTCGTCGCCAGTAGTGTAATATTGCTAGTCTTAATGACAAGTAATCATCGCAGAATCTCGAAATTGCGGTCTCAGTTTGACCATAGGTCATCTTGACTCTGTATAACCAAAATGAGCGTGATTGGACGCGACGAGCGCCATCGCCGACCGACTTTCATCGCCAGTAGTGTAATATTGCTAGTCTAATGACAAGTAATCATCGCAGAATCTCGAAATTGTGGTCTCAGTTTGACCATAGGTCATCTCGACTCTGCATAACCAATGTGAGCGTGATTGGACGCGACGAACGCCATCGCCGACCGACTTTCATCGCCAGTAGTGTAATATTGCTAGTCTAATGACAACTAATCATCGCAGAATCTCAAAATTGCGGTCTCAGTTTGACCATAGGTCATTTCGACTCTGCATAACCAAAGTGGGCGTGATCGGTCGCGACGAGCGCCATCGCTGACCGACTTTCATCGCAAGTAGTGTAATATTGCTAGTCTAATGACAAGTAATCATCGCAGAATCTCGAAATTGTGGTCTCAGTTTGATCATAGGTCATCACGACTCTGCATAACCAATGTGAGCGTGATTGGACGCGACGAACGCCATCGCCGACCGACTTTCATTGCCAGTAGTGTAATATTGCTAGTCTAATGACAAGTAATCATCGCAGAATCTCAAAATTGCGGTCACAGTTTGTCAAATCGGTCATCTCGACTCTGTATAACCAAAATGAGTGTGATTGGACGCAACGAGCGCGATCGCCGACCGACTTTCGTCGCCACTAGTGTAATATTGCTAGTCTTATGACAACTAATCATCGCAGAATCTCAAAATTGCGGTCTCAGTTTGTCCAATCGAGCATCTCGACTATCTATAACCAAAATGAGCGTGATTGGACGCGACGAGCGCGATCGCCGACCGACTTTCGTCGCCAGTAGTGTAATATTGCTAGTCTTAATGACAAGTAATCATCGCAGAATCTCGAAATTGCGGTCTCAGTTTGACCATAGGTCATCTCGACTCTGTATAACCAAAATGAGCGTGATTGGACGCGACGAGCGCCATCGCCGACCGACTATCATCGCCAGTAGTGTAATATTGCTATTCTAATGACAACTAATCATCGCAGAATCTCAAAATTGCGGTCTCGGTTTGACCATAGGTCATCTCGACTCTGCATAACCAATGTGAGTGTGATTGGACACAACGAGCGCCATCGCCGACCGACTTTCATCGCCAGTAGTGTAATAGTGCTAGTCTAATGACAACTAATCATCGCAGAATCTCGAAATTGTGGTCTCAGTTTGACCATAGGTCATCTCGACTCTGCATAACCAATGTGAGCGTGATTGGACGCGACGAACGCCATCGCCGACCGACTTTCATCGCCAGTAGTGTAATATTGCTAGTCTAATGACAACTAATCATCGCAGAATTTCAAAATTGCGGTCTCAGTTTGTCAAATCGGTCATCTCGACTCTGTATAACCAAAATGAGCGTGATTGGACGCGACGAACGCCATCGCCGACCGACTTTCATAGCCAGTAGTGTAATATTGCTAGTCTAATGACAAGTAATCATCGCAGAATCTCGAAATTGCGGTCCCAGTTTGTCAAATCGGTCATCTCGACTCTGTATAACCAAAATGAGTGTGATTGGACGCAACGAGAGCGATCGCCGACCGACTTTCGTCGCCACTAGTGTAATATTGCTAGTCTAATGACAACTAATCATCGCAGAATCTCAAAATTTTGGTCTCGGTTTGACCATAGGTCATCTCGACTCTGCATAACCAATGTGAGTGTGATTGGACACGACGAGCGCCATCGCCGACCGACTTTCATCGCCAGTAGTGTAATATTGCTAGTCTAATGACAACTAATCATCGCAGAATCTCGAAATTGTGGTCTCAGTTTGACCATAGGTCATCTCGACTCTGCATAACCAATGTGAGCGTGATTGGACGTGACGAACGCCATCGCTGACCGACTTTCATCGCCAGTAGTGTAATATTGCTAGTCTAATGACAAGTAATCATCGCAGAATCTCAAAATTGCGGTCACAGTTTGTCAAATCGGTCATCTCGACTCTGTATAACCAAAATGAGTGTGATTGGACGCAACGAGCGCGATCGCCGACCGACTTTCGTCGCCACTAGTGTAATATTGCTAGTCTAATGACAACTAATCATCGCAGAATCTCAAAATTGCGGTCTCAGTTTGTCCAATCGAGCATCTCGACTATCTATAACCAAAATGAGCGTGATTGGACGCGACGAGCGCGATCGCCGACCGACTTTCGTCGCCAGTAGTGTAATATTGCTAGTCTTAATGACAAGTAATCATAGCAGAATCTCGAAATTGCGGTCTCAGTTTGACCATAGGTCATCTCGACTCTGTATAACCAAAATGAGCGTGATTGGACGCGACGAGCGCCATCGCCGACCGACTTTCATCGCCAGTAGTGTAATATTGCTATTCTAATGACAACTAATCATCGCAGAATTTCAAAATTGTGGTCTCGGTTTGACCATAGGTCATCTCAACTCTGCATAACCAATGTGAGTGTGATTGGACACGACGAGCGCCATCGCCGACCGACTTTCATCGCCAGTAGTGTAATAGTGCTAGTCTAATGACAACTAATCATCGTAGAATCTCGAAATTGTGGTCTCAGTTTGACCATAGGTCATCTCGACTCTGCATAACCAATGTGAGCGTGATTGGACGCGACGAACGCCATCGCCGACCGACTTTCATCGCCAGTAGTGTAATATTGCTAGTCTAATGACAACTAATCATCGCAGAATCTCAAAATTGCGGTCTCAGTTTGACCATAGGTCATTTCGACTCTGCATAACCAAAATGAGCGTGATCGGTCGCGACGAGCGCCATCGCTGACCGACTTTCATCGCCAGTAGTGTAATATTGCTAGTCTAATGACAAGTAATCATCGCAGAATCTCGAAATTGTGGTCTCAGTTTGATCATAGGTCATCACGACTCTGCATAACCAATGTGAGCGTGATTGGACGCGACGAACGCCATCGCCGACCGACTTTCATTGCCAGTAGTGTAATATTGCTAGTCTAATGACAAGTAATCATCGCAGAATCTCAAAATTGCGGTCACAGTTTGTCAAATCGGTCATCTCGACTCTGTATAACCAAAATGAGTGTGATTGGACGCAACGAGCGCGATCGCCGACCGACTTTCGTCGCCACTAGTGTAATATTGCTAGTCTAATGACAACTAATCATCGCAGAATCTCAAAATTGCGGTCTCAGTTTGTCCAATCGAGCATCTCGACTATCTATAACCAAAATGAGCGTGATTGGACGCGACGAGCGCGATCGCCGACCGACTTTCGTCGCCAGTAGTGTAATATTGCTAGTCTTAATGACAAGTAATCATCGCAGAATCTCGAAATTGCGGTCTCAGTTTGACCATAGGTCATCTCGACTCTGTATAACCAAAATGAGCGTGATTGGACGCGACGAGCGCCATCGCCGACCGACTTTCATCGCCAGTAGTGTAATATTGCTATTCTAATGACAACTAATCATCGCAGAATCTCAAAATTGTGGTCTTGGTTTGACCATAGGTCATCACGACTCTGCATAACCAATGTGAGCGTGATTGGACGCGACGAACGCCATCGCCGACCGACTTTCATTGCCAGTAGTGTAATATTGCTAGTCTAATGACAAGTAATCATCGCAGAATCTCAAAATTGCGGTCACAGTTTGTCAAATCGGTCATCTCGACTCTGTATAACCAAAATGAGTGTGATTGGACGCAACGAGCGCGATCGCCGACCGACTTTCGTCGCCACTAGTGTAATATTGCTAGTCTAATGACAACTAATCATCGCAGAATCTCAAAATTGCGGTCTCAGTTTGTCCAATCGAGCATCTCGACTATCTATAACCAAAATGAGCGTGATTGGACGCGACGAGCGCGATCGCCGACCGACTTTCGTCGCCAGTAGTGTAATATTGCTAGTCTTAATGACAAGTAATCATCGCAGAATCTCGAAATTGCGGTCTCAGTTTGACCATAGGTCATCTCGACTCTGTATAACCAAAATGAGCGTGATTGGACGCGACGAGCGCCATCGCCGACCGACTATCATCGCCAGTAGTGTAATATTGCTATTCTAATGACAACTAATCATCGCAGAATCTCAAAATTGCGGTCTCGGTTTGACCATAGGTCATCTCGACTCTGCATAACCAATGTGAGTGTGATTGGACACAACGAGCGCCATCGCCGACCGACTTTCATCGCCAGTAGTGTAATAGTGCTAGTCTAATGACAACTAATCATCGCAGAATCTCGAAATTGTGGTCTCAGTTTGACCACAGGTCATCTCGACTCTGCATAACCAATGTGAGCGTGATTGGACGCGACGAACGCCATCGCCGACCGACTTTCATCGCCAGTAGTGTAATATTGCTAGTCTAATGACAACTAATCATCGCAGAATTTCAAAATTGCGGTCTCAGTTTGTCAAATCGGTCATCTCGACTCTGTATAACCAAAATGAGCGTGATTGGACGCGACGAACGCCATCGCCGACCGACTTTCATAGCCAGTAGTGTAATATTGCTAGTCTAATGACAAGTAATCATCGCAGAATCTCGAAATTGCGGTCCCAGTTTGTCAAATCGGTCATCTCGACTCTGTATAACCAAAATGAGTGTGATTGGACGCAACGAGAGCGATCGCCGACCGACTTTCGTCGCCACTAGTGTAATATTGCTAGTCTAATGACAACTAATCATCGCAGAATCTCAAAATTTTGGTCTCGGTTTGACCATAGGTCATCTCGACTCTGCATAACCAATGTGAGTGTGATTGGACACGACGAGCGCCATCGCCGACCGACTTTCATCGCCAGTAGTGTAATATTGCTAGTCTAATGACAACTAATCATCGCAGAATCTCGAAATTGTGGTCTCAGTTTGACCATAGGTCATCTCGACTCTGCATAACCAATGTGAGCGTGATTGGACGTGACGAGCGCCATCGCTGACCGACTTTCATCGCCAGTAGTGTAATATTGCTAGTCTAATGACAAGTAATCATCGCAGAATCTCAAAATTGCGGTCACAGTTTGTCAAATCGGTCATCTCGACTCTGTATAACCAAAATGAGTGTGATTGGACGCAACGAGCGCGATCGCCGACCGACTTTCGTCGCCACTAGTGTAATATTGCTAGTCTAATGACAACTAATCATCGCAGAATCTCAAAATTGCGGTCTCAGTTTGTCCAATCGAGCATCTCGACTATCTATAACCAAAATGAGCGTGATTGGACGCGACGAGCGCGATCGCCGACCGACTTTCGTCGCCAGTAGTGTAATATTGCTAGTCTTAATGACAAGTAATCATCGCAGAATCTCGAAATTGCGGTCTCAGTTTGACCATAGGTCATCTCGACTCTGTATAACCAAAATGAGCGTGATTGGACGCGACGAGCGCCATCGCCGACCGACTTTCATCGCCAGTAGTGTAATATTGCTATTCTAATGACAACTAATCATCGCAGAATTTCAAAATTGTGGTCTCGGTTTGACCATAGGTCATCTCAACTCTGCATAACCAATGTGAGTGTGATTGGACACGACGAGCGCCATCGCCGACCGACTTTCATCGCCAGTAGTGTAATAGTGCTAGTCTAATGACAACTAATCATCGTAGAATCTCGAAATTGTGGTCTCAGTTTGACCATAGGTCATCTCGACTCTGCATAACCAATGTGAGCGTGATTGGACGCGACGAACGCCATCGCCGACCGACTTTCATCGCCAGTAGTGTAATATTGCTAGTCTAATGACAACTAATCATCGCAGAATCTCAAAATTGCGGTCTCAGTTTGACCATAGGTCATTTCGACTCTGCATAACCAAAGTGGGCGTGATCGGTCGCGACGAGCGCCATCGCTGACCGACTTTCATCGCCAGTAGTGTAATATTGCTAGTCTAATGACAAGTAATCATCGCAGAATCTCGAAATTGTGGTCTCAGTTTGATCATAGGTCATCACGACTCTGCATAACCAATGTGAGCGTGATTGGACGCGACGAACGCCATCGCCGACCGACTTTCATTGCCAGTAGTGTAATATTGCTAGTCTAATGACAAGTAATCATCGCAGAATCTCAAAATTGCGGTCACAGTTTGTCAAATCGGTCATCTCGACTCTGTATAACCAAAATGAGTGTGATTGGACGCAACGAGCGCGATCGCCGACCGACTTTCGTCGCCACTAGTGTAATATTGCTAGTCTAATGACAACTAATCATCGCAGAATCTCAAAATTGCGGTCTCAGTTTGTCCAATCGAGCATCTCGACTATCTATAACCAAAATGAGCGTGATTGGACGCGACGAGCGCGATCGCCGACCGACTTTCGTCGCCAGTAGTGTAATATTGCTAGTCTTAATGACAAGTAATCTTCGCAGAATCTCGAAATTGCGGTCTCAGTTTGACCATAGGTCATCTCGACTCTGTATAACCAAAATGAGCGTGATTGGACGCGACGAGCGCCATCGCCGACCGACTTTCATCGCCAGTAGTGTAATATTGCTATTCTAATGACAACTAATCATCGCAGAATCTCAAAATTGTGGTCTCGGTTTGACCATAGGTCATCTCGACTCTGCATAACCAATGTGAGTGTGATTGGACACAACGAGCGCCATCGCCGACCGACTTTCATCGCCAGTAGTGTAATAGTGCTAGTCTAATGACAACTAATCATCGCAGAATCTCGAAATTGTGGTCTCAGTTTGACCATAGGTCATCTCGACTCTGCATAACCAATGTGAGCGTGATTGGACGCGACGAACGCCATCGCCGACCGACTTTCATCGCCAGTAGTGTAATATTGCTAGTCTAATGACAACTAATCATCGCAGAATTTCAAAATTGCGGTCTCAGTTTGTCAAATCGGTCATCTCGACTCTGTATAACCAAAATGAGCGTGATTGGACGCGACGAGCGCGATCGCCGACCGACTTTCGTCGCCAGTAGTGTAATATTGCTAGTCTTAATGACAAGTAATCATCGCAGAATCTCGAAATTGCGGTCTCAGTTTGACCATAGGTCATCTTGACTCTGTATAACCAAAATGAGCGTGATTGGACGCGACGAGCGCCATCGCCGACCGACTTTCATCGCCAGTAGTGTAATATTGCTAGTCTAATGACAACTAATCATCGCAGAATCTCGAAATTGTTGTCTCAGTTTGACCATAGGTCATCTCAACTCTGCATAACCAATGTGAGCGTGATTGGACGTGACGAGCGCCATCGCCGACCGACTTTCATCGCCAGTAGTGTAATATTGCTAGTCTAATGACAAGTAATCATCGCAGAATCTCAAAATTGCGGTCTCAGTTTGTCAAATCGGTCATCTCGACTCTGTATAACCAAAATGAGTGTGATTGGACGCAACGAGCGCGATCGCCGACCGACTTTCGTCGCCAGTAGTGTAATATTGCTAGTCTAATGACAAGTAATCATCGCAGAATCTCGAAATTGTGGTCTCAGTTTGATCATAGGTCATCTTGACTCTGCATAACCAATGTGAGCGTGATTGGACGCGACGATCGCCATCGCCGACCGACTTTCATCGCCAGTAGTGTAATATTGCTAGTCTAATGACAACTAATCATCGCAGAATCTCAAAATTGCGGTCTCAGTTTGACCATAGGTCATTTCGACTCTGCATAACCAATGTGAGCGTGATTGGACGCGACGAACGCCATCGCCGACCGACTTTCATAGCCAGTAGTGTAATATTGCTAGTCTAATGACAAGTAATCATCGCAGAATCTCGAAATTGCGGTCCCAGTTTGTCAAATCGGTCATCTCGACTCTGTATAACCAAAATGAGTGTGATTGGACGCAACGAGAGCGATCGCCGACCGACTTTCGTCGCCACTAGTGTAATATTGCTAGTCTAATGACAACTAATCATCGCAGAATCTCAAAATTTTGGTCTCGGTTTGACCATAGGTCATCTCGACTCTGCATAACCAATGTGAGTGTGATTGGACACGACGAGCGCCATCGCCGACCGACTTTCATCGCCAGTAGTGTAATATTGCTAGTCTAATGACAACTAATCATCGCAGAATCTCGAAATTGTGGTCTCAGTTTGACCATAGGTCATCTCGACTCTGCATAACCAATGTGAGCGTGATTGGACGTGACGAGCGCCATCGCCGACCGACTTTCATCGCCAATAGTGTAATATTGCTAGTCTAATGACAAGTAATCATCGCAGAATCTCGAAATTGCGGTCACAGTTTGTCAAATCGGTCATCTCGACTCTGTATAACCAAAATGAGTGTGATTGGACGCAACGGGCGCGATCGCCGACCGACTTTCGTCGCCAGTAGTGTAATATTGCCAGTCTAATGACAAGTAATCATCGCAGAATCTCAAAATTGTGGTCTCGGTTTGACCATAGGTCATCTCGACTATCTATAACCAAAATGAGCGTGATTAGACGCGACGAGCGCCATCGCCGACCGACTTTCATCGCCAGTAGTGTAATATTGCTAGTCTAATGACAACTAATCATCGCAGAATCTCAAAATTGTGGTCTCGGTTTGACCATAGGTCATCTCGACTATCTATAACCAAAATGAGCGTGATTGGACGCGACGAGCGCCATCGCCGACCGACTTTCATCGCCAGTAGTGTAATATTGCTAGTCTAATGACAACTAATCATCGCAGAATCTCAAAATTGTGGTCTCGGTTTGACCATAGGTCATCTCGACTCTGCATAACCAATGTGAGTGTGATTGGACACGACGCGCGCCATCGCCGACCGACTTTCATCGCCAGTAGTGTAATATTGCTAGTCTAATGACAACTAATCATCGCAGAATCTCGAAATTGTGGTCTCAGTTTGACCATAGGTCATCTCGACTCTGCATAACCAATGTGAGCGTGATTGGACGTGATGAGCGCCATCGCCGACCGACTTTCATCGCCAGTAGTGTAATATTGCTAGTCTAATGACAAGTAATCATCGCAGAATCTCGAAATTGCGGTCTCAGTTTGTCAAATCGGTCATCTCGACTCTGTATAACCAAAATGAGTGTGATTGGACGCAACGAGCGCGAACGCCGACCGACTTTCGTCGCCAGTAGTGTAATATTGCTAGTCTAATGACAAGTAATCATCGCAGAATCTCGAAATTGTGGTCCCAGTTTGATCATAGGTCATCTCGACTCTGCATAACCAATGTGAGCGTGATTGGACGCGACGAGCGCCATCGCCGACCGACTTTCATCGCCAGTAGTGTCATATTGCTAGTCTAATGACAAGTAATCATCGCAGAATCTCGAAATTGTGGTCTCAGTTTGATCATAGGTCATCACGACTCTGCATAACCAAAGTGAGCGTGATCGGTCGCGTCGAGCGCCATCGCCGACCGACTTTCAAAGCCAGTAGTGTAATATTGCTAGTCTAATGACAAGTAATCATCGCAGAATCTCGAAATTGTGGTCTCAGTTTGATCATAGGTCATCACGACTCTGCATAACCAATGTGAGCGTGATTGGACGTGACGAACGCCATCGCCGACCGACTTTCATCGCCAATAGTGTAATATTGCTAGTCTAATGACAAGTAATCATCGCAGAATCTCGAAATTGCGGTCACAGTTTGTCAAATCGGTCATCTCGACTCTGTATAACCAATGTGAGTGTGATTGGACGCAACGAGCGCGATCGCCGACCGACTTTCGTCGCCACTAGTGTAATATTGCTAGTCTAATGACAAGTAATCATCGCAGAATCTCAAAATTGCGGTCTCAGTTTGTCCAATCGAGCATCTCGACTATCTTTAACCAAAATGAGCGTGATTGGACGCGACGAGCGCGATCGCCGACCGACTTTCGTCGCCAGTAGTGTAATATTGCTAGTCTTAATGACAAGTGATCATCGCAGAATCTCGAAATTGCGGTCTCAGTTTGACCATAGGTCATCTCGACTCTGTATAACCAAAATGAGCGTGATTGGACGCGACGAGCGCCATCGCCGACCGACTTTCATCGCCAGTAGTGTAATATTGCTATTCTAATGACAACTAATCATCGGAGAATCTCAAAATTGTGGTCTCGGTTTGACCATGGGTCATCTCGACTCCGCATAACCAATGTGAGTGTGATTGGACACGATGAGCGCCATCGCTGACCGACTTTTATCGCCAGTAGTGTAATAGTGCTAGTGTAATGACAACTAATCATCGCAGAATCTCGAAATTGTGGTCTCAGTTTGACCATAGGTCATCTCGACTCTGCATAACCAATGTGAGCGTGATTGGACGTGACGAGCGCCATCGCCGACCGACTTTCATCGCCAGTAGTGTAATATTGCTATCGAATGACAACTTATCATCGCAGAATCTCAAAATTGCGGTCTCAGATTCTCAAATCGGTCATCTCAACTCTGTATAATCAAAAAGAGCGTGATTGGACGCGATGAGCGCCATCACCGACCGACTTTCATCGCCAGTAGTGTAATATTGCTAGTCTAATGACAAATAATCATCGCAGAATCTCGAAATTGTGGTCTCAGTTTGACCATAGGTCATCTCGACTCTGTATAACCAAAATGAGCGTGATTGGACTCGACGAGCGCCATCGCCGACCGACTTTCATCGCCAGTAGTGTATGTAATATTGCTAGTCTAATGACAACTAATCATCGCAGAATCTCAAAATTGTGGTCTCGGTTTGACCATAGGTCATCTCGACTCTGCATAACCAATGTGAGTGTGATTGGACACGACGAGCGCCATCGCCGACCAACTTTCATCGCCAGTAGTGTAATATTGCTAGTCTAATGACAAGTAATCATCGCAGAATCTCGAAATTGTGGTCTCAGTTTGATCATAGGTCATCACGACTCTGCATAACCAATGTGAGCGTGATTGGATGCGACGAGCGCCATCGCCGACCGACTTTCATCGCCAGTAGTGTAATATTGCTAGTCTAATGACAACTAATCATCGCAGAATCTCAAAATTGCGGTCTCAGTTTGACCATAGGTCATTTCGACTCTGCATAACCAATGTGAGCGTGATTGCACACGACGAACGCCATCGCCGACCGACTTTCATCGCCAGTAGTGTAATATTGCTAGTCTAATGACAAGTAATCATCGCAGAATCTCGATATTGCGGTCCCAGTTTGTCAAATCGGTCATCTCGACTCTGTATAACCAAAATGAGTGTGATTGGACGCAACGAGCGCGATCGCCGACCGGCTTTCGTCGCAACTAGTGTAATATTGCTAGTCTAATGACAACTAATCATCGCAGAATCTCAAAATTTTGGTCTCGGTTTGACCATAGGTCATCTCGACTCTGCATAACCAATGTGAGTGTGATTGGACACGACGAGCGCCATCGCCGACCGACTTTCATCGCCAGTAGTGTAATATTGCTAGTCTAATGACAACTAATCATCGCAGAATCTCGAAATTGTGGTCTCAGTTTGACCATAGGTCATCACGACTCTGCATAACCAATGTGAGCGTGATTGGACGTGACGAGCGCCATCGCCGACCGACTTTCATCGCCAGTAGTGTAATATTGCTAGTCTAATGACAAGTAATCATCGCAGAATCTCGAAATTGCGGTCTCAGTTGGTCAAATTGGTCATCTCGACTCTGTATAACCAAAATGAGTGTGATTGGACGCAACGAGCGCGATCGCCGACCGACTTTCGTCGCCAGTAGTGTAATATTGCCAGTCTAATGACAAGTAATCATCGCAGAATCTCAAAATTGTGGTCTCGGTTTGACCATAGGTCATCTCGACTATCTATAACCAAAATGAGCGTGATTGGACGCGACGAGCGCCATCGCCGACCGACTTTCATCGCCAGTAGTGTAATATTGCTAGTCTAATGACAAGTAATCATCGCAGAATCTCGAAATTGCGGTCACAGTTTGTCAAATCGGTCATCTCGACTCTGTATAACCAATGTGAGTGTGATTGGACGCAACGAGCGCGATCGCCGACCGACTTTCGTCGCCACTAGTGTAATATTGCTAGTCTAATGACAAGTAATCATCGCAGAATCTCAAAATTGCGGTCTCAGTTTGTCCAATCGAGCATCTCGACTATCTTTAACCAAAATGAGCGTGATTGGACGCGACGAGCGCGATCGCCGACCGACTTTCGTCGCCAGTAGTGTAATATTGCTAGTCTTAATGACAAGTGATCATCGCAGAATCTCGAAATTGCGGTCTCAGTTTGACCATAGGTCATCTCGACTCTGTATAACCAAAATGAGCGTGATTGGACGCGACGAGCGCCATCGCCGACCGACTTTCATCGCCAGTAGTGTAATATTGCTAGTCAAATGACAACTAATCATCGGAGAATCTCAAAATTGTGGTCTCGGTTTGACCATGGGTCATCTCGACTCCGCATAACCAATGTGAGTGTGATTGGACACGATGAGCGCCATCGCTGACCGACTTTTATCGCCAGTAGTGTAATAGTGCTAGTGTAATGACAACTAATCATCGCAGAATCTCGAAATTGTGGTCTCAGTTTGACCATAGGTCATCTCGACTCTGCATAACCAATGTGAGCGTGATTGGACGTGACGAGCGCCATCGCCGACCGACTTTCATCGCCAGTAGTGTAATATTCCTAGTCTAATGACAACTTATCATCGCAGAATCTCAAAATTGCGGTCTCAGATTCTCAAATCGGTCATCTCAACTCTGTATAATCAAAAAGAGCGTGATTGGACGCGATGAGCGCCATCACCGACCGACTTTCATCGCCAGTAGTGTAATATTGCTAGTCTAATGACAAATAATCATCGCAGAATCTCGAAATTGTGGTCTCAGTTTGACCATAGGTCATCTCGACTCTGTATAACCAAAATGAGCGTGATTGGACTCGACGAGCGCCATCGCCGACCGACTTTCATCGCCAGTAGTGTATGTAATATTGCTAGTCTAATGACAACTAATCATCGCAGAATCTCAAAATTGTGGTCTCGGTTTGACCATAGGTCATCTCGACTCTGCATAACCAATGTGAGTGTGATTGGACACGACGAGCGCCATCGCCGACCAACTTTCATCGCCAGTAGTGTAATATTGCTAGTCTAATGACAAGTAATCATCGCAGAATCTCGAAATTGTGGTCTCAGTTTGATCATAGGTCATCACGACTCTGCATAACCAATGTGAGCGTGATTGGATGCGACGAACGCCATCGCCGACCGACTTTCATCGCCAGTAGTGTAATATTGCTAGTCTAATGACAACTAATCATCGCAGAATCTCAAAATTGCGGTCTCAGTTTGACCATAGGTCATTTCGACTCTGCATAACCAATGTGAGCGTGATTGCACACGACGAACGCCATCGCCGACCGACTTTCATCGCCAGTAGTGTAATATTGCTAGTCTAATGACAAGTAATCATCGCAGAATCTCGATATTGCGGTCCCAGTTTGTCAAATCGGTCATCTCGACTCTGTATAACCAAAATGAGTGTGATTGGACGCAACGAGCGCGATCGCCGACCGGCTTTCGTCGCAACTAGTGTAATATTGCTAGTCTAATGACAACTAATCATCGCAGAATCTCAAAATTTTGGTCTCGGTTTGACCATAGGTCATCTCGACTCTGCATAACCAATGTGAGTGTGATTGGACACGACGAGCGCCATCGCCGACCGACTTTCATCGCCAGTAGTGTAATATTGCTAGTCTAATGACAACTAATCATCGCAGAATCTCGAAATTGTGGTCTCAGTTTGACCATAGGTCATCACGACTCTGCATAACCAATGTGAGCGTGATTGGACGCGACGAGCGCCATCGCCGACCGACTTTCATCGCCAGTAGTGTAATATTGCTAGTCTAATGACAAGTAATCATCGCAGAATCTCGAAATTGCGGTCTCAGTTGGTCAAATTGGTCATCTCGACTCTGTATAACCAAAATGAGTGTGATTGGACGCAACGAGCGCGATCGCCGACCGACTTTCGTCGCCAGTAGTGTAATATTGCCAGTCTAATGACAAGTAATCATCGCAGAATCTCAAAATTGTGGTCTCGGTTTGACCATAGGTCATCTCGACTATCTATAACCAAAATGAGCGTGATTGGACGCGACGAGCGCCATCGCCGACCGACTTTCATCGCCAGTAGTGTAATATTGCTAGTCTAATGACAACTAATCATCGCAGAATCTCAAAATTGTGGTCTCGGTTTGACCATAGGTCATCTCGACTATCTATAACCAAAATGAGCGTGATTGGACGCGACGAACGCCATCGCCGACCGACTTTCATCGCCAGTAGTGTAATATTGCTAGTCTAATGACAACTAATAATCGCAGAATCTCAAAATTGCGGTCACAGTTTGTCAAATCGGTCATCTCGACTCTGTATAACCAAAATGAGTGTGATTGGACGCAACGAGCGCGATCGCCGACCGACTTTCGTCGCCACTAGTGTAATATTGCTAGTCTAATGACAACTAATCATCGCAGAATCTCGAAATTGCGGTCTCAGTTTGTCCAATCGGTCATCTCGACTCTGTATAACCAAAATGAGTGTGATTGGACGCAACGAGCGCGAACGCCGACCGACTTTCGTCGCCAGTAGTGTAATATTGCTAGTCTAATGACAAGTAATCATCGCAGAATCTCGAAATTGTGGTCCCAGTTTGATCATAGGTCATCTCGACTCTGCATAACCAATGTGAGCGTGATTGGACGCGACGAGCGCCATCGCCGACCGACTTTCATCGCCAGTAGTGTAATATTGCTAGTCTAATGACAAGTAATCATCGCAGAATCTCGAAATTGTGGTCTCAGTTTGATCATAGGTCATCACGACTCTGCATAACCAATGTGAGCGTGATTGGATGCGGACGAACGCCATCGCCCGACCGACTTTCATCGCCAGTAGTGTAATATTGCTAGTCTAATGACAACTAATCATCGCAGAATCTCAAAATTGCGGTCTCAGTTTGACCATAGGTCATTTCGACTCTGCATAACCAAAGTGAGCGTGATCGGTCGCGACGAGCGCCATCGCCGACCGACTTTCAACGCCAGTAGTGTAATATTGCTAGTCTAATGACAAGTAATCATCGCAGAATCTCGAAATTGTGGTCTCAGTTTGATCATAGGTCATCACGACTCTGCATAACCAATGTGAGCGTGATTGGACGTGACGAACGCCATCGCCGACCGACTTTCATCGCCAGTAGTGTAATATTGCTAGTCTAATGACAAGTAATCATCGCAGAATCTCAAAATTGCGGTCACAGTTTGTCAAATTGGTCATCTCGACTCTGTATAACCAAAATGAGTGTGATTGGACGCAACGAGCGCGATCGCCGACCGACTTTCGTCGCCACTAGTGTAATATTGCTAGTCTAATGACAACTAATCATCGCAGAATCTCAAAATTGCGGTCTCAGTTTGTCCAATCGAGCATCTCGACTATGTATAACCAAAATGAGCGTGATTGGACGCGACGAGCGCCATCGCCGACCGACTTTCATCGCCAGTAGTGTAATATTGCTAGTCTAATGACAACTAATCATCGCAGAATCTCAAAATTGTGGTCTCGGTTTGACCATAGGTCATCCCGACTCTGCATAACCAATGTGAGTGTGATTGGACACGACGAGCGCCATCGCCGACCGACTTTCATCGCCAGTAGTGTGATATTGCTAGTTTAATGACAACTAATCATCGCAGAATCTCGAAATTGTGGTCTCAGTTTGACCATAGGTCATGTCGACTCTGCATAACCAATGTGAGCGTGATTGGACGTGATGAGCGCCATCGCCGACCTACTTTCATCGCCAGTAGTGTAATATTGCTAGTCTAATGACAACTAATCATCGCAGAATCTCAAAATTGTGGTCTCGGTTTGACCATAGGTCATCTCGACTATCTATAACCAAAATGAGCGTGATTGGACGCGACGAGCGCCATCGCCGACCGACTTTCATCGCAAGTAGTGTAATATTGCTAGTCTAATGACAACTAATCATCGCAGAATCTCAAAATTGTGGTCTCGGTTTGACCATAGGTCATCTCGACTCTGCATAACCAATGTGAGTGTGATTGGACACGACGAGCGCCATCGCAGACCGACTTTCATCGCCAGTAGTGTAATATTGCTAGTCTAATGACAACTAATCATCGCAGAATCTCGAAATTGTGGTCTCAGTTTGACCATAGGTCATCTCGACTCTGCATAACCAATGTGAGCGTGATTGGACGTGATGAGCGCCATCGCCGACCGACTTTCATCGCCAGTAGTGTAATATCGCTAGTCTAATGACAAGTAATCATCGCAGAATCTCGAAATTGCGGTCTCAGATTGTCAAATCGGTCATCTCGACTCTGTATAACCAAAATGAGTGTGATTGGACGCAACGAGCGCGAACGCCGACCGACTTTCGTCGCCAGTTGTGTAATATTGCTAGTCTAATGACAAGTAATCATCGCAGAATCTCGAAATTGTGGTCCCAGTTTGATCATAGGTCATCTCGACTCTGCATAACCAATGTGAGCGTGATTGGATGCGACGAGCGCCATCGCCGACCGACTTTCATCGCCAGTAGTGTAATATTGCTAGTCTAATGACAAGTAATCATCGCAGAATCTCGAAATTGTGGTCTCAGTTTGATCATAGGTCATCACGACTCTGCATAACCAATGTGAGCGTGATTGGACGCGACGAACGCCATCGCCGACCGACTTTCATCGCCAGTAGTGTAATATTGCTAGTCTAATGACAACTAATCATCGCAGAATCTCAAAATTGCGGTCTCAGTTTGACCATAGGTCATTTCGACTCTGCATAACCAAAGTGAGCGTGATCGGTCGCGACGAGCGCCATCGCCGACCGACTTTCAACGCCAGTAGTGTAATACTAGCATTGTACCCGTGGCGCAGGCAGGTTCAAATGGGCTATACCTTGAATAGATTGAATTGCGATGAAAATATAATGCAATATCAAAGGAGCAATATCGAAGAGACAAATTAAACCAACCATTTGTCCACAGACTCGGACCCTGTGGCGTGCTGTATGCGTGCATATAAAAGTAAATCAATTGGTCCGAATGAGATGATGAGGCAATGTGAATATACCTCGTTCCTTAGTCAGCAATATGCCCCTTTTTATACGGAGATGAAGGAGAACCCAGATAGGCCTTCACATGTCGGCCTCCAAATGGCTCGGACCAATTGCACTATCACTACTAAAACTTTAAAATGCGTGCTCCTCCTACATGTAGCATGATCTCGGGCAAGGCACTTAGTCGACAGGCAAGCTAGAAGTTCAGCACCGTGAGCAGCTCCTTGATAAGGCCATGCCAAGTTCAGAGTGCCTCTTCAGATACATCAAGTTTTGAAAGCTGTGGTGAGCACATAAACATACCATTGTAACCTTTTAATTTGAAAATCCCTTCATAATCAAGGGCTAGCTCTGGCTAATACAGTACCAATATACGATAGACCATCAATTTGACCCCAGCTCCTTACTGCGGGAAAACCCAAGTCCAGCAACCAAAAGTATCAAAATACATTTTTGTTTACATTTGAACTGCACACATGCGTTTGTTTACAATTTCTTTCCCGCGAAATCTCGAAGATCAGGTGACCTACAATCGTGGATTGAAAATAACATTAACCTTGGTTCAGCAGGTCAACACGTGTACAGGCTGTTCCAATCATCCCCCTACAGCCAGCCGTTCAACAGGTAGTGTTAGTCACCCCACAGGGAGTGCAGGTGATTCATTAATCCTCTGCATAACTGAACAGCAATGGCTTGGCTTCCGTGAGTGATAAGGAGAATTGACCGTGTCCGATTAAAAATCCCTCATTACTGCTCCGCTGAAATAAATTTCCGAAAATAAACATGACGTTGCATCAGGATAACATATCACCTGCAAACGTGCAAAATTTCGAGACGAAACACGACCCCCAAATGGCACTTTAGCGAGCCGCCTTATAGTATTATAATATAGATTGCTAGTCTAATGACAAGTAATCATCGCAGAATCTCGAAATTGTGGTCTCAGTTTAATCATAGGTCATCACGACTCTGCATAACCAATGTGAGCGTGATTGGACGTGACGAACGCCATCGCCGACCGACTTTCATCGCCAGTAGTGTAATATTGCTAGTCTAATGACAAGTAATCATCGCAGAATCTCAAAATTGCGGTCACAGTTTGTCAAATCGGTCATCTCGACTCTGTATAACCAAAATGAGTGTGATTGGACGCAACGAGCGCGATCGCCGACCGACTTTCGTCGCCACTAGTGTAATATTGCTAGTCTAATGACAACTAATCATCGCAGAATCTCAAAATTGCGGTCTCAGTTTGTCCAATCGAGCATCTCGACTATCTATAACCAAAATGAGCGTGATTGGACGCGACGAGCGCGATCGCCGACCGACTTTCGTCGCCAGTAGTGTAATATTGCTAGTCTAATGACAACTAATCATCGCAGAATCTCGAAATTGTGGTCTCAGTTTGACCATAGGTCATCTCGACTCTGCATAACCAATGTGAGCGTGATTGGACGCGACGAGCGCCATCGCCGACCGACTTTCATCGCCAGTAGTGTAATATTGCTATTCTAATGACAACTAATCATCGGAGAATCTCAAAATTGTGGTCTCGGTTTGACCATGGGTCATCTCGACTCCGCATAACCAATGTGAGTGTGATTGGACACGATGAGCGCCATCGCTGACCGACTTTTATCGCCAGTAGTGTAATAGTGCTAGTGTAATGACAACTAATCATCGCAGAATCTCGAAATTGTGGTCTCAGTTTGACCATAGGTCATCTCGACTCTGCATAACCAATGTGAGCGTGATTGGACGTGACGAGCGCCATCGCCGACCGACTTTCATCGCCAGTAGTGTAATATTCCTAGTCTAATGACAAGTAATCATCGCAGAATCTCGAAATTGCGGTCTCAGTTTGTCAAATCGGTCATCTCAACTCTGTATAACCAAAATGAGTGTGATTGGACGCGACGAGCGCCATCGCCGACCGACTTTCATCGCCAGTAGTGTAATATTGCTAGTCTAATGACAAATAATCATCGCAGAATCTCGAAATTGTGGTCTCAGTTTGACCATAGGTCATCTCGACTCTGTATAACCAAAATGAGCGTGATTGGACTCGACGAGCGCCATCGCCGACCAACTTTCATCGCCAGTAGTGTAATATTGCTAGTCTAATGACAAGTAATCATCGCAGAATCTCGAAATTGTGGTCTCAGTTTGATCATAGGTCATCACGACTCTGCATAACCAATGTGAGCGTGATTGGATGCGACGAACGCCATCGCCGACCGACTTTCATCGCCAGTAGTGTAATATTGCTAGTCTAATGACAACTAATCATCGCAGAATCTCAAAATTGCGGTCTCAGTTTGACCATAGGTCATTTCGACTCTGCATAACCAATGTGAGCGTGATTGCACACGACGAACGCCATCGCCGACCGACTTTCATCGCCAGTAGTGTAATATTGCTAGTCTAATGACAAGTAATCATCGCAGAATCTCGATATTGCGGTCCCAGTTTGTCAAATCGGTCATCTCGACTCTGTATAACCAAAATGAGTGTGATTGGACGCAACGAGCGCGATCGCCGACCGGCTTTCGTCGCAACTAGTGTAATATTGCTAGTCTAATGACAACTAATCATCGCAGAATCTCAAAATTTTGGTCTCGGTTTGACCATAGGTCATCTCGACTCTGCATAACCAATGTGAGCGTGATTGGACACGACGAGCGCCATCGCCGACCGACTTTCATCGCCAGTAGTGTAATATTGCTAGTCTAATGACAACTAATCATCGCAGAATCTCGAAATTGTGGTCTCAGTTTGACCATAGGTCATCACGACTCTGCATAACCAATGTGAGCGTGATTGGACGTGACGAGCGCCATCGCCGACCGACTTTCATCGCCAGTAGTGTAATATTGCTAGTCTAATGACAAGTAATCATCGCAGAATCTCGAAATTGCGGTCTCAGTTGGTCAAATTGGTCATCTCGACTCTGTATAACCAAAATGAGTGTGATTGGACGCAACGAGCGCGATCGCCGACCGACTTTCGTCGCCAGTAGTGTAATATTGCCAGTCTAATGACAAGTAATCATCGCAGAATCTCAAAATTGTGGTCTCGGTTTGACCATAGGTCATCTCGACTATCTATAACCAAAATGAGCGTGATTGGACGCGACGAGCGCCATCGCCGACCGACTTTCATCGCCAGTAGTGTAATATTGCTAGTCTAATGACAACTAATCATCGCAGAATCTCAAAATTGTGGTCTCGGTTTGACCATAGGTCATCTCGACTATCTATAACCAAAATGAGCGTGATTGGACGCGACGAACGCCATCGCCGACCGACTTTCATCGCCAGTAGTGTAATATTGCTAGTCTAATGACAACTAATCATCGCAGAATCTCAAAATTGCGGTCACAGTTTGTCAAATCGGTCATCTCGACTCTGTATAACCAAAATGAGTGTGATTGGACGCAACGAGCGCGATCGCCGACCGACTTTCGTCGCCACTAGTGTAATATTGCTAGTCTAATGACAACTAATCATCGCAGAATCTCGAAATTGCGGTCTCAGTTTGTCCAATCGGTCATCTCGACTCTGTATAACCAAAATGAGTGTGATTGGACGCAACGAGCGCGAACGCCGACCGACTTTCGTCGCCAGTAGTGTAATATTGCTAGTCTAATGACAAGTAATCATCGCAGAATCTCGAAATTGTGGTCCCAGTTTGATCATAGGTCATCTCGACTCTGCATAACCAATGTGAGCGTGATTGGACGCGACGAGCGCCATCGCCGACCGACTTTCATCGCCAGTAGTGTAATATTGCTAGTCTAATGACAAGTAATCATCGCAGAATCTCGAAATTGTGGTCTCAGTTTGATCATAGGTCATCACGACTCTGCATAACCAATGTGAGCGTGATTGGACGCGACGAACGCCATCGCCGACCGACTTTCATCGCCAGTAGTGTAATATTGCTAGTCTAATGACAACTAATCATCGCAGAATCTCAAAATTGCGGTCTCAGTTTGACCATAGGTCATTTCGACTCTGCATAACCAAAGTGAGCGTGATCGGTCGCGACGAGCGCCATCGCCGACCGACTTTCAACGCCAGTAGTGTAATATTGCTAGTCTAATGACAAGTAATCATCGCAGAATCTCGAAATTGTGGTCTCAGTTTGATCATAGGTCATCACGACTCTGCATAACCAATGTGAGCGTGATTGGACGTGACGAACGCCATCGCCGACCGACTTTCATCGCCAGTAGTGTAATATTGCTAGTCTAATGACAAGTAATCATCGCAGAATCTCAAAATTGCGGTCACAGTTTGTCAAATTGGTCATCTCGACTCTGTATAACCAAAATGAGTGTGATTGGACGCAACGAGCGCGATCGCCGACCGACTTTCGTCGCCACTAGTGTAATATTGCTAGTCTAATGACAACTAATCATCGCAGAATCTCAAAATTGCGGTCTCAGTTTGTCCAATCGAGCATCTCGACTATGTATAACCAAAATGAGCGTGATTGGACGCGACGAGCGCCATCGCCGACCGACTTTCATCGCCAGTAGTGTAATATTGCTAGTCTAATGACAACTAATCATCGCAGAATCTCAAAATTGTGGTCTCGGTTTGACCATAGGTCATCCCGACTCTGCATAACCAATGTGAGTGTGATTGGACACGACGAGCGCCATCGCCGACCGACTTTCATCGCCAGTAGTGTGATATTGCTAGTTTAATGACAACTAATCATCGCAGAATCTCGAAATTGTGGTCTCAGTTTGACCATAGGTCATGTCGACTCTGCATAACCAATGTGAGCGTGATTGGACGTGATGAGCGCCATCGCCGACCTACTTTCATCGCCAGTAGTGTAATATTGCTAGTCTAATGACAACTAATCATCGCAGAATCTCAAAATTGTGGTCTCGGTTTGACCATAGGTCATCTCGACTATCTATAACCAAAATGAGCGTGATTGGACGCGACGAGCGCCATCGCCGACCGACTTTCATCGCAAGTAGTGTAATATTGCTAGTCTAATGACAACTAATCATCGCAGAATCTCAAAATTGTGGTCTCGGTTTGACCATAGGTCATCTCGACTCTGCATAACCAATGTGAGTGTGATTGGACACGACGAGCGCCATCGCAGACCGACTTTCATCGCCAGTAGTGTAATATTGCTAGTCTAATGACAACTAATCATCGCAGAATCTCGAAATTGTGGTCTCAGTTTGACCATAGGTCATCTCGACTCTGCATAACCAATGTGAGCGTGATTGGACGTGATGAGCGCCATCGCCGACCGACTTTCATCGCCAGTAGTGTAATATCGCTAGTCTAATGACAAGTAATCATCGCAGAATCTCGAAATTGCGGTCTCAGATTGTCAAATCGGTCATCTCGACTCTGTATAACCAAAATGAGTGTGATTGGACGCAACGAGCGCGAACGCCGACCGACTTTCGTCGCCAGTTGTGTAATATTGCTAGTCTAATGACAAGTAATCATCGCAGAATCTCGAAATTGTGGTCCCAGTTTGATCATAGGTCATCTCGACTCTGCATAACCAATGTGAGCGTGATTGGATGCGACGAGCGCCATCGCCGACCGACTTTCATCGCCAGTAGTGTAATATTGCTAGTCTAATGACAAGTAATCATCGCAGAATCTCGAAATTGTGGTCTCAGTTTGATCATAGGTCATCACGACTCTGCATAACCAATGTGAGCGTGATTGGACGCGACGAACGCCATCGCCGACCGACTTTCATCGCCAGTAGTGTAATATTGCTAGTCTAATGACAACTAATCATCGCAGAATCTCAAAATTGCGGTCTCAGTTTGACCATAGGTCATTTCGACTCTGCATAACCAAAGTGAGCGTGATCGGTCGCGACGAGCGCCATCGCCGACCGACTTTCAACGCCAGTAGTGTAATACTAGCATTGTACCCGTGGCGCAGGCAGGTTCAAATGGGCTATACCTTGAATAGATTGAATTGCGATGAAAATATAATGCAATATCAAAGGAGCAATATCGAAGAGACAAATTAAACCAACCATTTGTCCACAGACTCGGACCCTGTGGCGTGCTGTATGCGTGCATATAAAAGTAAATCAATTGGTCCGAATGAGATGATGAGGCAATGTGAATATACCTCGTTCCTTAGTCAGCAATATGCCCCTTTTTATACGGAGATGAAGGAGAACCCAGATAGGCCTTCACATGTCGGCCTCCAAATGGCTCGGACCAATTGCACTATCACTACTAAAACTTTAAAATGCGTGCTCCTCCTACATGTAGCATGATCTCGGGCAAGGCACTTAGTCGACAGGCAAGCTAGAAGTTCAGCACCGTGAGCAGCTCCTTGATAAGGCCATGCCAAGTTCAGAGTGCCTCTTCAGATACATCAAGTTTTGAAAGCTGTGGTGAGCACATAAACATACCATTGTAACCTTTTAATTTGAAAATCCCTTCATAATCAAGGGCTAGCTCTGGCTAATACAGTACCAATATACGATAGACCATCAATTTGACCCCAGCTCCTTACTGCGGGAAAACCCAAGTCCAGCAACCAAAAGTATCAAAATACATTTTTGTTTACATTTGAACTGCACACATGCGTTTGTTTACAATTTCTTTCCCGCGAAATCTCGAAGATCAGGTGACCTACAATCGTGGATTGAAAATAACATTAACCTTGGTTCAGCAGGTCAACACGTGTACAGGCTGTTCCAATCATCCCCCTACAGCCAGCCGTTCAACAGGTAGTGTTAGTACCCCCACAGGGAGTGCAGGTGATTCATTAATCCTCTGCATAACTGAACAGCAATGGCTTGGCTTCCGTGAGTGATAAGGAGAATTGACCGTGTCCGATTAAAAATCCCTCATTACTGCTCCGCTGAAATAAATTTCCGAAAATAAACATGACGTTGCATCAGGATAACATATCACCTGCAAACGTGCAAAATTTCGAGACGAAACACGACCCCCAAATGGCACTTTAGCGAGCCGCCTTATAGTATTATAATATAGATTGCTAGTCTAATGACAAGTAATCATCGCAGAATCTCGAAATTGTGGTCTCAGTTTAATCATAGGTCATCACGACTCTGCATAACCAATGTGAGCGTGATTGGACGTGACGAACGCCATCGCCGACCGACTTTCATCGCCAGTAGTGTAATATTGCTAGTCTAATGACAAGTAATCATCGCAGAATCTCAAAATTGCGGTCACAGTTTGTCAAATCGGTCATCTCGACTCTGTATAACCAAAATGAGTGTGATTGGACGCAACGAGCGCGATCGCCGACCGACTTTCGTCGCCACTAGTGTAATATTGCTAGTCTAATGACAACTAATCATCGCAGAATCTCAAAATTGCGGTCTCAGTTTGTCCAATCGAGCATCTCGACTATCTATAACCAAAATGAGCGTGATTGGACGCGACGAGCGCGATCGCCGACCGACTTTCGTCGCCAGTAGTGTAATATTGCTAGTCTAATGACAACTAATCATCGCAGAATCTCGAAATTGTGGTCTCAGTTTGACCATAGGTCATCTCGACTCTGCATAACCAATGTGAGCGTGATTGGACGTGATGAGCGCCATCGCCGACCGACTTTCATCGCCAGTAGTGTAATATTGCTAGTCTAATGACAAGTAATCATCGCAGAATCTCGAAATTGCGGTCTCAGTTTGTCAAATTGGTCATCTCGACTCTGTATAACCAAAATGAGTGTGATTGGACGCAACGAGCGCGAACGCCGACCGACTTTCGTCGCCAGTAGTGTAATATTGCTAGTCTAATGACAAGTAATCATCGCAGAATCTCGAAATTGTGGTCCCAGTTTGATCATAGGTCATCTCGACTCTGCATAACCAATGTGAGCGTGATTGGACGCGACGAGCGCCATCGCCGACCGACTTTCATCGCCAGTAGTGTAATATTGCTAGTCTAATGACAAGTAATCATCGCAGAATCTCGAAATTGTGGTCTCAGTTTGATCATAGGTCATCACGACTCAGCATAACCAATGTGAGCGTGATTGGACGCGACGAACGCCATCGCCGACAGACTTTCATCGCCAGTAGTGTAATATTGCTAGTCTAATGACAACTAATCATCGCAGAATCTCAAAATTGCGGTCTCAGTTTGACCATAGGTCATTTCGACTCTGCATAACCAAAGTGAGCGTGATCGGTCGCGACGAGCGCCATCGCCGACCGACTTTCAACGCCAGTAGTGTAATATTGCTAGTCTAATGACAAGTAATCATCGCAGAATCTCGAAATTGTGGTCTCAGTTTAATCATAGGTCATCACGACTCTGCATAACCAATGTGAGCGTGATTGGACGTGACGAACGCCATCGCCGACCGACTTTCATCGCCAGTAGTGTAATATTGCTAGTCTAATGACAAGTAATCATCGCAGAATCTCAAAATTGCGGTCACAGTTTGTCAAATCGGTCATCTCGACTCTGTATAACCAAAATGAGTGTGATTGGACGCAACGAGCGCGATCGCCGACCGACTTTCGTCGCCACTAGTGTAATATTGCTACTCTAATGACAACTAATCATCGCAGAATCTCAAAATTGCGGTCTCAGTTTGTCCAATCGAGCATCTCGACTATCTATAACCAAAATGAGCGTGATTGGACGCGACGAGCGCCATCGCCGACCGACTTTCGTCGCCAGTAGTGTAATATTGCTAGTCTTAATGACAAGTAATCATCGCAGAATCTCGAAATTGTGGTCTCGGTTTGACCATAGGTCATCTCGACTCTGCATAACCAATGTGAGTGTGATTGGACACGACGAGCGCCATCGCCGACCGACTTTCAACGCCAGTAGTGTAATATTGCTATTCTAATGACAACTAATCATCGCAGAATCTCAAAATTGTGGTCAAGGTTTGACCATAGGTCATCTCGACTCTGCATAACCAATGTGAGTGTGATTGGACACGACGAGCGCCATCGCCGACCGACTTTCATCGCCAGTAGTGTAATAGTGCTAGTCTAATGACAACTAATCATCGCAGAATCTCGAAATTGTGGTCTCAGTTTGACCATAGGTCATCACGACTCTGCATAACCAATGTGAGCGTGATTGGACGTGACGAGCGCCATCGCCGACCGACTTTCATCGCCAGTAGTGTAATATTCCTAGTCTAATGACAAGTAATCATCGCAGAATCTCGAAATTGCGGTCTCAGTTTGTCAAATCGGTCATCTCGACTCTGTATAACCAAAATGAGTGTGATTGGACGCAACGAGCGCGATCGCCGACCGACTTTCGTCGCCAGTAGTGTAATATTGCTAGTCTAATGACAAGTAATCATCGCAGAATCTCGAAATTGTGGTCTCAGTTTGATCATAGGTCATCACGACTCTGCATAACCAATGTGAGCGTGATTGGACGTGACAAACGCCATCGCCGACCGACTTTCATCGCCAGTAGTGTAATATTGCTAGTCTAATGACAAGTAATCATCGCAGAATCTCAAAATTGCGGTCACAGTTTGTCAAATCGGTCATCTCGACTCTGTATAACCAAAATGAGTGTGATTGGACGCAACGAGCGCGATCGCCGACCGACTTTCGTCGCCACTAGTGTAATATTGCTAGTCTAATGACAACTAATCATCGCAGAATCTCAAAATTGCGGTCTCAGTTTGTCCAATCGAGCATCTCGACTATCTATAACCAAAATGAGCCTGATTGGAAGCGACGAGCGCCATCGCCGACCGACTTTCATCGCCAGTAGTGTAATATTGCTAGTCTAATGACAACTAATCATCGCAGACTCTCAAAATTGTGGTCTCGGTTTGACCATAGGTCATCTCGACTCTGCATAACCAATGTGAGTGTGATTGGACACGACGAGCGCCATCGCCGACCGACTTTCATCGCCAGTAGTGTAATATTGCTAGTCTAATGACAACTAATCATCGCAGAATCTCGAAATTGTGGTCTCAGTTTGACCATAGGTCATCACGACTATCTATAACCAAAATGAGCGTGATTGGACGCGACGAGCGCCATCGCCGACCGACTTTCATCGCCAGTAGTGTAATATTGCTAGTCTAATGACAAGTAATCATCGCAGAATCTCAAAATTGTGGTCTCGGTTTGACCAAAGGTCATCTCGACTCTGCATAACCAATGTGAGCGTGATTGGACGTGATGAGCGCCATCGCCGACCGACTTTCATCGCCAGTAGTGTAATATTGCTAGTCTAATGACAAGTAATCATCGCAGAATCTCGAAATTGCGGTCTCAGTTTGTCAAATCGGTCATCTCGACTCTGTATAACTAAAATGAGTGTGATTGGACGCAACGAGCGCGAACGCCGACCGACTTTCGTCGCCAGTAGTGTAATATTGCTAGTCTAATGACAAGTAATCATCGCAGAATCTCAAAATTGTGGTCTCGGTTTGACCATAGGTCATCTCGACTCTGCATAACCAATGTGAGTGTGATTGGACACGACGAGCGCCATCGCCGACCGACTTTCATCGCCAGTAGTGTAATATTGCTAGTCTAATGACAACTAATCATCGCAGAATCTCGAAATTGTGGTCTCAGTTTGATCATAGGTCATCACGACTCTGCATAACCAATGTGAGCGTGATTGGACGCGACGAACGCCATCGCCGACCGACTTTCATCGCCAGTAGTGTAATATTGCTAGTCTAATGACAACTAATCATCTCAGAATCTCAAAATTGCGGTCTCAGTTTGACCATAGGTCATTTCGACTCTGCATAACCAAAGTGAGCGTGATCGGTTGCGACGAGCGCCATCGCCGACCGACTTTCAACGCCAGTAGTGTAATATTGCTAGTCTAATGACAAGTAATCATCGCAGAATCTCGAAATTGTGGTCTCAGTTTGATCATAGGTCATCACGACTCTGCATAACCAATGTGAGCGTGATTGGACGTGACGAACGCCATCGCCGACCGACTTTCATCGCCAGTAGTGTAATATTGCTAGTCTAATGACAAGTAATTATCGCAGAATCTCAAAATTGCGGTCACAGTTTGTCAAATCGGTCATCTCGACTCTGTATAACCAAAATGAGTGTGATTGGACGCAACGAGCGCGATCGCCGACCGACTTTCGTCGCCACTAGTGTAATATTGCTAGTCTAATGACAACTAATCATCGCAGAATCTCAAAATTGCGGTCTCAGTTTGTCCAATCGAGCATCTCGACTATCTATAACCAAAATGAGCGTGATTGGACGCGACGAGCGCGATCGCCGACCGACTTTCGTCGCCAGTAGTGTAATATTGCTAGTCTTAATGACAAGTAATCATCGCAGAATCTCGAAAATGCGGTCTCAGTTTGACCATAGGTCATCTCGACTCTGTATAACCAAAATGAGCGTGATTGGACGCGACGAGCGCCATCGCCGACCGACTTTCATCGCCAGTAGTGTAATATTGCTATTCTAATGACAACTAATCATCGCAGAATCTCAAAATTGTGGTCTCGGTTTGACCATAGGTCATCACGACTCTGCATAACCAATGTGAGTGTGATTGGACACGACGAGCGCCATCGCCGACCGACTTTCATCGCCAGTAGTGTAATAGTGCTAGTCTAATGACAACTAATCATCGCAGAATCTCGAAATTGTGGTCTCAGTTTGACCATAGGTCATCTCGACTCTGCATAACCAATGTGAGCGTGATTGGACGTGACGAGCGCCATCGCCGACCGACTTTCATAGCCAGTAGTGTAATATTACTAGTTTAATGACAAGTAATCATCGCAGAATCTCGAAATTGCGGTCTCAGTTTCTCAAATCGGTCATCTCGACTCTGTATAACCAAAATGAGTGTGATTGGACGCGACGAGCGCCATCGCCGACCGACTTTCATCGCCAGTAGTGTAATATTGCTAGTCTAATGACAAGTAATCATCGGAGAATCTCGAAATTGCGGTCTCAGTTTGACCATAGGTCATCTCGACTCTGTATAACCAAAATGAGCGTGATTGGACTCGACGAGCGCCATCGCCGACCGACTTTCATCGCCAGTAGTGTATGTAATATTGCTAGTCTAATGACAACTAATCATCGCAGAATCTCAAAATTGTGGTCTCGGTTTGACCATAGGTCATCTCGACTCTGCATAACCAATGTGAGTGTGATTGGACGCGACGAACGCCATCGCCGACCGACTTTCATCGCCAGTAGTGTAATATTGCTAGTCTAATGACAACTAATCATCGCAGAATCTCGAAATTGCAGTCTCAGTTTGACCATAGGTCATCTTGACTCTGCATAACCAATGTGAGCGTGATTGGACGTGACGAGCGCCATCGCCGACCGACTTTCATCGCCAGTAGTGTAATATTGCTAGTCTAATGACAAGTAATCATTGCAGAATCTCAAAATTGCGGTCCCAGTTTGTCAAATCCGTCATCTCGACTCTGTATAACCAAAATGAGTGTGATTGGACGCAACGAGCGCGATCGCCGACCGACTTTCGTCGCCACTAGTGTAATATTGCTAGTCTAATGACAACTAATCATCGCAGAATCTCAAAATTGCGGTCTCAGTTTGTCCAATCGAGCATCTCGACTATCTATAACCAAAATGAGCGTGATTGGACGCGACGAGCGTGATCGCCGACCGACTTTCGTCGCCAGTAGTGTAATATTGCTAGTCTTAATGACAAGTAATCAACGCAGAATCTCGAAATTGCGGTCTTAGTTTGACCATAGGTCATCTCGCCTCTGTATAACCAAAATGAGCGTGATTGGACGCGACGAGCGCCATCGCTGACCGACTTTCATCGCCAGTAGTGTAATATTGCTAGTCTAATGACAACTAATCATCGCAGAATCTCAAAATTGTGGTCTCGGTTTGACCATAGGTCATCTCGACTCTGCATAACCAATGTGAGTGTGATTGGACACGACGAGCGCCATCGCCGACCGACTTTCATCGCCAGTAGTGTAATATTGCTAGTCTAATGACAACTAATCATCGCAGAATCTCGAAATTGTGGTCTCAGTTTGACCATAGGTCATCTCTACTCTGCATAACCAATGTGAGCGTGATTGGACGTGACGAGCGCCATCGCCGACCGACTTTCATCGCCAGTAGTGTAATATTGCTAGTCTAATGACAAGTAATCATCGCAGAATCTCGAAATTGCGGTCTCAGTTTGTCAAATCGGTCATCTCGACTCTGTATAACCAAAATGAGTGTGATTGGACGCAACGAGCGCGATCGCCGACCGACTTTCGTCGCCAGTAGTGTAATATTGCTAGTCTTAATGACAAGTAATCATCGCAGAATCTCGAAATTGCGGTCTCAGTTTGACCATAGGTCATCTCGACTCTGTATAACCAAAATGAGCGTGATTGGACGCGGCGAGCGCCATCGCCGACCGACTTTCATCGCCAGTAGTGTAATATTGCTAGTCTAATGACAACTAATCATCGCAGAATCTCAAAATTGCAGTCTCAGTTTGACCATAGGTCATTTCGACCCTGCATAACCAAAGTGAGTGTGATCGGTCGCGACGAGCGCCATCGCCGACCGACTTTTATCGCCAGTAGTGTAATATCGCTAGTTTAATGACAACTAATCATCGCAGAATCTCGAAATTGCAGTCTCAGTTTGACCATAGGTCATCTTGACTCTGCATAACCAATGTGAGCGTGATTGGACGTGACGAGCGCCATCGCCGACCGACTTTCATCGCCAGTAGTGTAATATTGCTAGTCTAATGACAAGTAATCATCGCAGAATTTCGAAATTGCAGTCCCAGTTTGTCAAATCCGTCATCTCGACTCTGTATAACCAAAATGAGTGTGATTGGACGCAACGAGCGCGATCGCCGACCGACTTTCATCGCCAGTAGTGTAATATTGCTATTCTAATGACAACTAATCATCGCAGAATCTCAAAATTGTGGTCTCGGTTTGACCATAGGTCATCTCGACTCTGCATAACCAATGTGAGTGTGATTGGACACGACGAGCGCCATCGCCGACCGACTTTCATCGCCAGTAGTGTAATATTGCTAGTCTAATGACAACTAATCATCGCAGAATCTCGAAATTGTGGTCTCAGTTTGACCACAGGTCATCTCGACTCTGCATAACCAATGTGTGCGTGATTGGACGTGACGAGCGCCATCGCCGACCGACTTTCATCGCCAGTAGTGTAATATTCCTAGTCTAATGACAAGTAATCATCGCAGAATCTCGAAATTGCGGTCTCAGTTTGTCAAATCGGTCATCTCGACTCTGTATAACCAAAATGAGTGTGATTGGACGCAACGAGCGCGATCGCCGACCAACTTTCGTCGCCAGTAGTGTAATATTGCTAGTCTAATGACAAGTAATCATCGCAGAATCTCGAAATTGCGGTCTCAGTTTGACCATAGGTCATCTCGACTCTGTATAACCAAAATGAGCGTGATTGGACTCGACGAGCGCCATCGCCAACCGACTTTCATCGCCAGTAGTGTATGTAATATTGCTAGTCTAATGACAACTAATCATCGCAGAATCTCAAAATTGTGGTCTCGGTTTGACCATAGGTCATCTCGACTCTGCATAACCGATGTGAGTGTGATTGGACACGACGAGCGCCATCGCCGACCGACTTTCATCGCCAGTAGTGTAATATTGCTAGTCTAATGACAAGTAATCATCGCAAAATCTCGAAATTGTGGTCTCAGTTTGATCATAGGTCATCACGACTCTGCATAACCAATGTGAGCGTGATTGGACGCGACGAACGCCATCGCCGACCGACTTTCATCACCAGTAGTGTAATATTGCTAGTCTAATGACAACTAATCATCGCAGAATCTCAAAATTGCAGTCTCAGTTTGACCATAGGTCATTTCGACCCTGCATAACCAAAGTGAGTGTGATCGGTCGCGACGAGCGCCATCGCCGATAGACTTTTATCGCCAGTAGTGTAATATCGCTAGTTTAATGACAACTAATCATCGCAGAATCTCGAAATTGCAGTCTCAGTTTGACCATAGGTCATCTTGACTCTGCATAACCAATGTGAGCGTGATTGGACGTGACGAGCGCCATCGCCGACCGACTTTCATCGCCAGTAGTGTAATATTGCTAGTCTAATGACAAGTAATCATCGCAGAATCTCAAAATTGCGGTCCCAGTTTGTCAAATCCGTCATCTCGACTCTGTATAACCAAAATGAGTGTGATTGGACGCAACGTGCGCGATCGCCGACCGACTTTCGTCGCCACTAGTGTAATATTGCTAGTCTAATGACAACTAATCATCGCAGAATCTCAAAATTGCGGTCTCAGTTTGTCCAATCGAGCATCTCGACTATCTATAACCAAAATGAGCGTGATTGGACGCGACGAGCGCGATCGCCGACCGACTTTCGTCGCCAGTAGTGTAATATTGCTAGTCTTAATGACAAGTAATCATCGCAGAATCTCGAAATTGCGGTCTTAGTTTGACCATAGGTCATCTCGACTCTGTATAACCAAAATGAGCGTGATTGGACGCGACGAGCGCCATCGCTGACCGACTTTCATCGCCAGTAGTGTAATATTGCTAGTCTAATGACAACTATTCATCGCAGAATCTCAAAATTGTGGTCTCGGTTTGACCATAGGTCATCTCGACTCTGCATAACCAATGTGAGTGTGATTGGACACGACGAGCGCCATCGCCGACCGACTTTCATCGCCAGTAGTGTAATATTGCTAGTCTAATGACAACTAATCATCGCAGAATCTCGAAATTGTGGTCTCAGTTTGACCATAGGTCATCTCTACTCTGCATAACCAATGTGAGCGTGATTGGACGTGACGAGCGCCATCGCCGACCGACTTTCATCGCCAGTAGTGTAATATTGCTAGTCTAATGACAAGTAATCATCGCAGAATCTCGAAATTGCAGTCTCAGTTTGACCATAGGTCATTTCGACCCTGCATAACCAAAGTGAGTGTGATCGGTCGCGACGAGCGCCATCGCCGATAGACTTTTATCGCCAGTAGTGTAATATCGCTAGTTTAATGACAACTAATCATCGCAGAATCTCGAAATTGCAGTCTCAGTTTGACCATAGGTCATCTTGACTCTGCATAACCAATGTGAGCGTGATTGGACGAGACGAGCGCCATCGCCGACCGACTTTCATCGCCAGTAGTGTAATATTGCTAGTCTAATGACAAGTAATCATCGCAGAATCTCGAAATTGCGGTCCCAGTTTGTCAAATCCGTCATCTCGACTATCTATAACCAAAATGAGCGTGATTGGACGCGACGAGCGCGATCGCCGACCGACTTTCGTCGCCAGTAGTGTAATATTGCTAGTCTTAATGACAAGTAATCATCGCAGAATCTCGAAATTGCGGTCTTAGTTTGACCATAGGTCATCTCGACTCTGTATAACCAAAATGAGCGTGATTGGACGCGAAGAGCGCCATCGCTGACCGACTTTCATCGCCAGTAGTGTAATATTGCTAGTCTAATGACAACTAATCATCGCAGAATCTCAAAATTGTGGTCTCGGTTTGACCATAGGTCATCTCGACTCTGCATAACCAATGTGAGTGTGATTGGACACGACGAGCGCCATCGCCGACCGACTTTCATCGCCAGTAGTGTAATATTGCTAGTCTAATGACAACTAATCATCGCAGAATCTCGAAATTGTGGTCTCAGTTTGACCATAGGTCATCTCGACTCTGCATAACCAATGTGAGTGTGATTGGACACGACGAGCGCCATCGCCGACCGACTTTCATCGCCAGTAGTGTAATATTGCTAGTCTAATGACAAGTAATCATCGCAGAATCTCAAAATTGTGGTCTCAGTTTGATCATAGGTCATCACGACTCTGCATAACCAATCTGAGCGTGATTGGACGCGACGAGCGCCATCGCCGACCGACTTTCATCGCCAGTAGTGTAATATTGCTAGTCTAATGACAACTAATCATCGCAGAATCTCAAAATTGCAGTCTCAGTTTGACCATAGGTCATTTCGACCCTGCATAACCAAAGTGAGTGTGATCGGTCGCGACGAGCGCCATCGCCGATAGACTTTTATCGCCAGTAGTGTAATATCGCTAGTTTAATGACAACTAATCATCGCAGAATCTCGAAATTGCAGTCTCAGTTTGACCATAGGTCATCTTGACTCTGCATAACCAATGTGAGCGTGATTGGACGTGACGAGCGCCATCGCCGACCGACTTTCATCGCCAGTAGTGTAATATTGCTAGTCTAATGACAAGTAATCATCGCAGAATCTCGAAATTGCGGTCCCAGTTTGTCAAATCCGTCATCTCGACTCTGTATAACCAAAATGAGTGTGATTGGACGCAACGAGCGCGATCGCCGACCGACTTTCGTCGCCACTAGTGTAATATTGCTAGTCTAATGACAACTAATCATCGCAGAATCTCAAAATTGCGGTCTCAGTTTGTCGAATCGAGCATCTCGACTATCTATAACCAAAATGAGCGTGATTGGACGCGACGAGCGCGATCGCCGACCGACTTTCGTCGCCAGTAGTGTAATATTGCTAGTCTTAATGACAAGTAATCATCGCAGAATCTCGAAATTGCGGTCTCGGTTTGACCATAGGTCATCTCGACTCTGTATAACCAAAATGAGCGTGATTGGACGCGACGAGTGCCATCGCCGACCGACTTTCAACGCCAGTAGTGTAATATTGCTATTCTAATGACAACTAATCATCGCAGAATCTCAAAATTGTGGTCTCGGTATGACCTTAGGTCATCTCGACTCTGCATAACCAATGTGAGTGTGATTGGACACGACGAGCGCCATCGCCGACCGACTTTCATCGCCAGTAGTGTAATATTGCTAGTCTAATGACAACTAATCATCGCAGAATCTCGAAATTGTGGTCTCAGTTTGACCATAGGTCATCTCGACTCTGTATAACCAAAATGAGCGTGATTGGACGCGACGAGCGCCATTGCCGACCGACTTTCATCGCCAGTAGTGTAATATTGCTATTCTAATGACAACTAATCATCGCAGAATCTCAAAATTGTGGTCTCGGTTTGACCATAGGTCATCTCGACTCTGCATAACCAATGTGAGTGTGATTGGACACGACGAGCGCCATCGCCGACCGACTTTCATCGCCAGTAGTGTAATATTGCTGGTCTAATGACAAGTAATCATCGCAAAATCTCGAAATTGTGGTCTCAGTTTTATCATAGGTCATCACGACTCTGCATAACCAATGTGAGCGTGATTGGACGCGACGAGCGCCATCGCCGACCGACTTTCATCGCCAGTAGTGTAATATTGCTAGTCTAATGACAAGTAATCATCGCAAAATCTCGAAATTGTGGTCTCAGTTTGATCATAGGTCATCACGACTCTGCATAACCAATGTGAGCGTGATTGGACGCGACGAACGCCATCGCCGACCGACTTTCATCACCAGTAGTGTAATATTGCTAGTCTAATGACAACTAATCATCGCAGAATCTCAAAATTGCAGTCTCAGTTTGACCATAGGTCATTTCGACCCTGCATAACCAAAGTGAGTGTGATCGGTCGCGACGAGCGCCATCGCTGATAGACTTTTATCGCCAGTAGTGTAATAAAGCTAGTTTAATGACAACTAATCATCGCAGAATCTCGAAATTGCAGTCTCAGTTTGACCATAGGTCATCTTGACTCTGCATAACCAATGTGAGCGTGATTGGACGTGACGAGCGCCATCGCCGACCGACTTTCATCGCCAGTAGTGTAATATTGCTAGTCTAATGACAAGTAATCATCGCAGAATCTCGAAATTGCGGTCCCAGTTTGTCAAATCCGTCATCTCGACTCTGTATAACCAAAATGAGTGTGATTGGACGCAACGAGCGCGATCGCCGACCGACTTTCGTCGCCACTAGTGTAATATTGCTAGTCTAATGACAACTAATCATCGCAGAATCTCAAAATTGCGGTCTCAGTTTGTCCAATCGAGCATCTCGACTATCTATAACCAAAATGAGCGTGATTGGACGCGACGAGCGCGATCGCCGACCGACTTTCGTCGCCAGTAGTGTAATATTGCTAGTCTTAATGACAAGTAATCATCGCAGAATCTCGAAATTGCGGTCTTAGTTTGACCATAGGTCATCTCGACTCTGTATAACCAAAATGAGCGTGATTGGACGCGACGAGCGCCATCGCTGACCGACTTTCATCGCCAGTAGTGTAATATTGCTAGTCTAATGACAACTAATCATCGCAGAATCTCAAAATTGTGGTCTCGGTTTGACCATAGGTCATCTCGACTCTGCATAACCAATGTGAGTGTGATTGGACACGACGAGCGCCATCGCCGACCGACTTTCATCGCCAGTAGTGTAATATTGCTAGTCTAATGACAACTAATCATCGCAGAATCTCGAAATTGTGGTCTCAGTTTGACCATAGGTCATCTCTACTCTGCATAACCAATGTGAGCGTGATTGGACGTGACGAGCGCCATCGCCGACCGACTTTCATCGCCAGTAGTGTAATATTGCTAGTCTAATGACAAGTAATCATCGCAGAATCTCGAAATTGCGGTCTCAGTTTGTCAAATCGGTCATCTCGACTCTGTATAACCAAAATGAGTGTGATTGGACGCAACGAGCGCGATCGCCGACCGACTTTCGTCGCCAGTAGTGTAATATTGCTAGTCTTAATGACAAGTAATCATCGCAGAATCTCGAAATTGCGGTCTCAGTTTGACCATAGGTCATCTCGACTCTGTATAACCAAAATGAGCGTGATTGGACGCGGCGAGCGCCATCGCCGACCGACTTTCATCGCCAGTAGTGTAATATTGCTATTCTAATGACAATTAATCATCGCAGAATCTCAAAATTGTGGTTTCGGTTTGACCATAGGTCATCTCGACTGTGCATAACCAATGTGAGTGTGATTGGACACGACGAGCACCATCGCCGACCGACTTTCATCACCAGAAGTGTAATATTGCTAGTCTAATGACAAGTAATCATCGCAGAATCTCGAAATTGCGGTCCCAGTTTGTCAAATCCGTCATCTCGACTATCTATAACCAAAATGAGCGTGATTGGACGCGACGAGCGCGATCGCCGACCGACTTTCGTCGCCAGTAGTGTAATATTGCTAGTCTTAATGACAAGTAATCATCGCAGAATCTCGAAATTGCGGTCTTAGTTTGACCATAGGTCATCTCGACTCTGTATAACCAAAATGAGCGTGATTGGACGCGAAGAGCGCCATCGCTGACCGACTTTCATCGCCAGTAGTGTAATATTGCTAGTCTAATGACAACTAATCATCGCAGAATCTCAAAATTGTGGTCTCGGTTTGACCATAGGTCATCTCGACTCTGCATAACCAATGTGAGTGTGATTGGACACGACGAGCGCCATCGCCGACCGACTTTCATCGCCAGTAGTGTAATATTGCTAGTCTAATGACAACTAATCATCGCAGAATCTCGAAATTGTGGTCTCAGTTTGACCATAGGTCATCTCTACTCTGCATAACCAATGTGAGTGTGATTGGACACGACGAGCGCCATCGCCGACCGACTTTCATCGCCAGTAGTGTAATATTGCTAGTCTAATGACAAGTAATCATCGCAGAATCTCAAAATTGTGGTCTCAGTTTGATCATAGGTCATCACGACTCTGCATAACCAATGTGAGCGTGATTGGACGCGACGAGCGCCATCGCCGACCGACTTTCATCGCCAGTAGTGTAATATTGCTAGTCTAATGACAACTAATCATCGCAGAATCTCAAAATTGCAGTCTCAGTTTGACCATAGGTCATTTCGACCCTGCATAACCAAAGTGAGTGTGATCGGTCGCGACGAGCGCCATCGCCGACCGACTTTTATCGCCAGTAGTGTAATATCGCTAGTTTAATGACAACTAATCATCGCAGAATCTCGAAATTGCAGTCTCAGTTTGACCATAGGTCATCTTGACTCTGCATAACCAATGTGAGCGTGATTGGACGTGACGAGCGCCATCGCCGACCGACTTTCATCGCCAGTAGTGTAATATTGCTAGTCTAATGACAAGTAATCATCGCAGAATTTCGAAATTGCGGTCCCAGTTTGTCAAATCCGTCATCTCGACTCTGTATAACCAAAATGAGTGTGATTGGACGCAACGAGCGCGATCGCCGACCGACTTTCGTCGCCACTAGTGTAATATTGCTAGTCTAATGACAACTAATCATCGCAGAATCTCAAAATTGCGGTCTCAGTTTGTCGAATCGAGCATCTCGACTATCTATAACCAAAATGAGCGTGATTGGACGCGACGAGCGCGATCGCCGACCGACTTTCGTCGCCAGTAGTGTAATATTGCTAGTCTTAATGACAAGTAATCATCGCAGAATCTCGAAATTGCGGTCTCGGTTTGACCATAGGTCATCTCGACTCTGTATAACCAAAATGAGCGTGATTGGACGCGACGAGTGCCATCGCCGACCGACTTTCAACGCCAGTAGTGTAATATTGCTATTCTAATGACAACTAATCATCGCAGAATCTCAAAATTGTGGTCTCGGTATGACCTTAGGTCATCTCGACTCTGCATAACCAATGTGAGTGTGATTGGACACGACGAGCGCCATCGCCGACCGACTTTCATCGCCAGTAGTGTAATATTGCTAGTCTAATGACAACTAATCATCGCAGAATCGCAAAAAATTGTGGTCTCAGTTTGACCATAGGTCATCTCGACTCTGTATAACCAAAATGAGCGTGATTGGACGCGACGAGCGCCATCGCCGACCGACTTTCATCGCCAGTAGTGTAATATTGCTATTCTAATGACAACTAATCATCGCAGAATCTCAAAATTGTGGTCTCGGTTTGACCATAGGTCATCTCGACTCTGCATAACCAATGTGAGTGTGATTGGACACGACGAGCGCCATCGCCGACCGACTTTCATCGCCAGTAGTGTAATATTGCTGGTCTAATGACAAGTAATCATCGCAAAATCTCGAAATTGTGGTCTCAGTTTGATCATAGGTCATCACGACTCTGCATAACCAATGTGAGCGTGATTGGACGCGACGAGCGCCATCGCCGACCGACTTTCATCGCCAGTAGTGTAATATTGCTAGTCTAATGACAAGTAATCATCGCAAAATCTCGAAATTGTGGTCTCAGTTTGATCATAGGTCATCACGACTCTGCATAACCAATGTGAGCGTGATTGGACGCGACGAACGCCATCGCCGACCGACTTTCATCACCAGTAGTGTAATATTGCTAGTCTAATGACAACTAATCATCGCAGAATCTCAAAATTGCAGTCTCAGTTTGACCATAGGTCATTTCGACCCTGCATAACCAAAGTGAGTGTGATCGGTCGCGACGAGCGCCATCGCCGATAGACTTTTATCGCCAGTAGTGTAATAAAGCTAGTTTAATGACAACTAATCATCGCAGAATCTCGAAATTGCAGTCTCAGTTTGACCATAGGTCATCTTGACTCTGCATAACCAATGTGAGCGTGATTGGACGTGACGAGCGCCATCGCCGACCGACTTTCATCGCCAGTAGTGTAATATTGCTAGTCTAATGACAAGTAATCATCGCAGAATCTCGAAATTGCGGTCCCAGTTTGTCAAATCCGTCATCTCGACTCTGTATAACCAAAATGAGTGTGATTGGACGCAACGAGCGCGATCGCCGACCGACTTTCGTCGCCACTAGTGTAATATTGCTAGTCTAATGACAACTAATCATCGCAGAATCTCAAAATTGCGGTCTCAGTTTGTCCAATCGAGCATCTCGACTATCTATAACCAAAATGAGCGTGATTGGACGCGACGAGCGCGATCGCCGACCGACTTTCGTCGCCAGTAGTGTAATATTGCTAGTCTTAATGACAAGTAATCATCGCAGAATCTCGAAATTGCGGTCTTAGTTTGACCATAGGTCATCTCGACTCTGTATAACCAAAATGAGCGTGATTGGACGCGACGAGCGCCATCGCTGACCGACTTTCATCGCCAGTAGTGTAATATTGCTAGTCTAATGACAAGTAATCATCGCAGAATCTCAAAATTGTGGTCTCGGTTTGACCATAGGTCATCTCGACTCTGCATAACCAATGTGAGTGTGATTGGACACGACGAGCGCCATCGCCGACCGACTTTCATCGCCAGTAGTGTAATATTGCTAGTCTAATGACAACTAATCATCGCAGAATCTCGAAATTGTGGTCTCAGTTTGACCATAGGTCATCTCTACTCTGCATAACCAATGTGAGCGTGATTGGACGTGACGAGCGCCATCGCCGACCGACTTTCATCGCCAGTAGTGTAATATTGCTAGTCTAATGACAAGTAATCATCGCAGAATCTCGAAATTGCGGTCTCAGTTTGTCAAATCGGTCATCTCGACTCTGTATAACCAAAATGAGTGTGATTGGACGCAACGAGCGCGATCGCCGACCGACTTTCGTCGCCAGTAGTGTAATATTGCTAGTCTTAATGACAAGTAATCATCGCAGAATCTCGAAATTGCGGTCTCAGTTTGACCATAGGTCATCTCGACTCTGTATAACCAAAATGAGCGTGATTGGACGCGGCGAGCGCCATCGCCGACCGACTTTCATCGCCAGTAGTGTAATATTGCTATTCTAATGACAATTAATCATCGCAGAATCTCAAAATTGTGGTCTCGGTTTGACCATAGGTCATCTCGACTGTGCATAACCAATGTGAGTGTGATTGGACACGACGAGCACCATCGCCGACCGACTTTCATCGCCAGAAGTGTAATATTGCTAGTCTAATGACAACTAATCATCGCCGAATCTCAAAATTGTGGTCTCGGTTTGACCATAGGTCATCTCGACTCTGCATAACCAATGTGAGTGTGATTGGACGTGACGAGCGCCATCGCCGACCGACTTTCATCGCCAGTAGTGTAATATTCCTAGTCTAATGACAAGTAATCATCGCAGAATCTCGAAATTGCGGTCTCAGTTGGTCAAATCGGTCATCTCGACTCTGTATAACCAAAATGAGTGTGATTGGACGCAACGAGCGCGATCGCCGACCGACTTTCGTCGCCAGTAGTGTAATATTGCTAGTCTAATGACAAGTAATCATCGCAGAATCTCGAAATTGCGGTCTCAGTTTGACCATAGGTCATCTCGACTCTGTATCACCAAAATGAGCGTGATTGGACTCGACGAGCGCCATCGCCGACCGACTTTCATCGCCAGTAGTGTATGTAATATTGCTAGTCTAATGACAACTAATCATCGCAGAATCTCAAAATTGTGGTCTCGGTTTGACCATAGGTCATCTCGACTCTGCATAACCAATGTGAGTGTGATTGGACACGACGAGCGCCATCGCCGACCGACTTTCATCGCCAGTAGTGTAATATTGCTAGTCTAATGACAAGTAATCATCGCAGAATCTCGAAATTGCGGTCACAGTTTGTCAAATCGGTCATCTCGACTCTGTATAACCAAAATGAGTGTGATTGGACGCAACGAGCGCGATCGCCGACCGACTTTCGTCGCCACTAGTGTAATATTGCTAGTCTAATGACAACTAATCATCGCAGAATCTCAAAATTGCAGTCTCAGTTTGTCCAATCGAGCATCTCGACTATCTATAACCAAAATGAGCGTGATTGGACGCGACGAGCGCGATCGCCGACCGACTTTCGTCGCCAGTAGTGTAATATTGCTAGTCTTAATGACAAGTAATCATCGCAGAATCTCGAAATTACGGTCTCAGTTTGACCATAGGTCATCTCGACTCTGTATAACCAAAATGAGCGTGATTGGACGCGACGAGCGCCATTGCCGACCGACTTTCATCGCCAGTAGTGTAATATTGCTATTCTAATGACAACTAATCATCGCAGAATCTCAAAATTGTGGTCTCGGTTTGACCATAGGTCATCTCGACTCTGCATAACCAATGTGAGTGTGATTGGACACGACGAGCGCCATCGCCGACCGACTTTCATCGCCAGTAGTGTAATATTGCTAGTCTAATGACAACTAATCATCGCAGAATCTCGAAATTGTGGTCTCAGTTTGACCATAGGTCATCTCGACTCTGCATAACTAATGTGAGCGTGATTGGACGTGACGAGCGCCATCGCCGACCGACTTTCATCGCCAGTAGTGTAATATTCCTAGTCTAATGACAAGTAATCATCGCAGAATCTCGAAATTGCGGTCTCAGTTTGTCAAATCGGTCATCTCGACTCTGTATAACCAAAATGAGTGTGATTGGACGCAACGAGCGCAATCGCCGACCGACTTTCGTCGCCAGTAGTGTAATATTGCTAGTCTAATGACAAGTAATCATCGCAGAATCTCGAAATTGCGGTCTCAGTTTGACCATAGGTCATCTCGACTCTGTATAACCAAAATGAGCGTGATTGGACTCGACGAGCGCCATCGCCGACCGACTTTCATCGCCAGTAGTGTATGTAATATTGCTAGTCTAATGACAACTAATCATCGCAGAATCTCAAAATTGTGGTCTCGGTTTGACCATAGGTCATCTCGACTCTGCATAACCAATGTGAGTGTGATTGGACACGACGAGCGCCATCGCCGACCGACTTTCATCGCCAGTAGTGTAATATTGCTAGTCTAATGACAAGTAATCATCGCAGAATCTCGAAATTGCGGTCTCAGTTTGATCATAGGTCATCACGACTCTGCATAACCAATGTGAGCGTGATTGGACGCGACGAACGCCATCGCCGACCGACTTTCATCGCCAGTAGTGTAATATTGCTAGTCTAATGACAAGTAATCATCGCAGAATCTCAAAATTGCGGTCACAGTTTGTCAAATCGGTCATCTCGACTCTGTATAACCAAAATGAGTGTGATTGGACGCAACGAGCGCGATCGCCGACCGACTTTCGTCGCCACTAGTGTAATATTGCTAGTCTAATGACAACTAATCATCGCAGAATCTCAAAATTGCGGTCTCAGTTTGTCCAATCGAGCATCTCGACTATCTATAACCAAAATGAGCGTGATTGGACGCGACGAGCGCGATCGCCGACCGACTTTCGTCGCCAGTAGTGTAATATTGCTAGTCTTAATGACAAGTAATCATCGCAGAATCTCGAAAATGCGGTCTCAGTTTGACCATAGGTCATCTCGACTCTGTATAACCAAAATGAGCGTGATTGGACGCGACGAGCGCCATCGCCGACCGACTTTCATCGCCAGTAGTGTAATATTGCTATTCTAATGACAACTAATCATCGCAGAATCTCAAAATTGTGGTCTCGGTTTGACCATAGGTCATCACGACTCTGCATAACCAATGTGAGTGTGATTGGACACGACGAGCGCCATCGCCGACCGACTTTCATCGCCAGTAGTGTAATAGTGCTAGTCTAATGACAACTAATCATCGCAGAATCTCGAAATTGTGGTCTCAGTTTGACCATAGGTCATCTCGACTCTGCATAACCAATGTGAGCGTGATTGGACGTGACGAGCGCCATCGCCGACCGACTTTCATAGCCAGTAGTGTAATATTACTAGTTTAATGACAAGTAATCATCGCAGAATCTCGAAATTGCGGTCTCAGTTTGTCAAATCGGTCATCTCGACTCTGTATAACCAAAATGAGTGTGATTGGACGCGACAAGCGCCATCGCCGACCGACTTTCATCGCCAGTAGTGTAATATTGCTAGTCTAATGACAAGTAATCATCGGAGAATCTCGAAATTGCGGTCTCAGTTTGACCGTAGGTCATCTCGACTCTGTATAACCAAAATGAGCGTGATTGGACTCGACGAGCGCCATCGCCGACCGACTTTCATCGCCAGTAGTGTATGTAATATTGCTAGTCTAATGACAACTAATCATCGCAGAATCTCAAAATTGTGGTCTCGGTTTGACCATAGGTCATCTCGACTCTGCATAACCAATGTGAGTGTGATTGGACGCGACGAACGCCATCGCCGACCGACTTTCATCGCCAGTAGTGTAATATTGCTAGTCTAATGACAACTAATCATCGCAGAATCTCAAAATTGCAGTCTCAGTTTGACCATAGGTCATTTCGACCCTGCATAACCAAAGTGAGTGTGATCGGTCGCGACGAGCGCCATCGCCGACCGACTTTTATCGCCAGTAGTGTAATATCGCTAGTTTAATGACAACTAATCATCGCAGAATCTCGAAATTGCAGTCTCAGTTTGACCATAGGTCATCTTGACTCTGCATAACCAATGTGAGCGTGATTGGACGTGACGAGCGCCATTGCCGACCGACTTTCATCGCCAGTAGTGTAATATTGCTAGTCTAATGACAAGTAATCATCGCAGAATTTCGAAATTGCGGTCCCAGTTTGTCAAATCCGTCATCTCGACTCTGTATAACCAAAATGAGTGTGATTGGACGCAACGAGCGCGATCGCCGACCGACTTTCGTCGCCACTAGTGTAATATTGCTAGTCTAATGACAACTAATCATCGCAGAATCTCAAAATTGCGGTCTCAGTTTGTAGAATCGAGCATTTCGACTATCTATAACCAAAATGAGTGTGATTGGACGCGACGAGCGCGATCGCCGACCGACTTTCGTCGCCAGTAGTGTAATATTGCTAGTCTTAATGACAAGTAATCATCCCAGAATCTTGAAATTGCGGTCTCGGTTTGACCATAGGTCATCTCGACTCTGTATAACCAAAATGAGCGTGATTGGACGCGACGAGTGCCATCGCCGACCGACTTTCAACGCCAGTAGTGTAATATTGCTATTCTAATGACAACTAATCATCGCAGAATCTCAAAATTGTGGTCTCGGTTTGACCATAGGTCATCTCGACTCTGCATAACCAATGTGAGTGTGATTGGACACGACGAGCGCCATCGCCGACCGACTTTCATCGCCAGTAGTGTAATAGTGCTAGTCTAATGACAACTAATCATCGCAGAATCTCGAAATTGTGGTCTCAGTTTGACCATAGGTCATCTCGACTCTGTATAACCAAAATGAGCGTGATTGGACGCGACGAGCGCCATTGCCGACCGACTTTCATCGCCAGTAGTGTAATATTGCTATTCTAATGACAACTAATCATCGCAGAATCTCAAAATTGTGGTCTCGCTTTGACCATAGGTCATTTCGACTCTGCATAACCAATGTGAGTGTGATTGGACACGACGAGCGCCATCGCCGACCGACTTTCATCGCCAGTAGTGTAATATTGCTAGTCTAATGACAACTAATCATCGCAGAATCTCGAAATTGTGGTCTCAGTTTGACCATAGGTCATCTCGACTCTGCATAACCAATGTGTGCGTGATTGGACGTGACGAGCGCCATCGCCGACCGACTTTTATCGCCAGTAGTGTAATATTCCTAGTCTAATGACAAGTAATCATCGCAGAATCTCGAAATTGCGGTCTCAGTTTGTCAAATCGGTCATCTCGACTCTGTATAACCAAAATGAATGTGATTGGACGCAACGAGCGCGATCGCCGACCAACTTTCGTCGCCAGTAGTGTAATATTGCTAGTCTAATGACAAGTAATCATCGCAGAATCTCGAAATTGCGGTCTCAGTTTGACCATAGGTCATCTCGACTCTGTATAACCAAAATGAGCGTGATTGGACTCGACCAGCGCCATCGCCAACCGACTTTCATCGCCAGTAGTGTATGTAATATTGCTAGTCTAATGACAACTAATCATCGCAGAATCTCAAAATTGTGGTCTCGGTTTGACCATAGGTCATCGCGACTCTGCATAACCGATGTGAGTGTGATTGGACACGACGAGCGCCATCGCCGACCGACTTTCATCGCCAGTAGTGTAATATTGCTAGTCTAATGACAAGTAATCATCGCAAAATCTCGAAATTGTGGTCTCAGTTTGATCATAGGTCATCACGACTCTGCATAACCAATGTGAGCGTGATTGGACGCGACGAACGCCATCGCCGACCGACTTTCATCACCAGTAGTGTAATATTGCTAGTCTAATGACAACTAATCATCGCAGAATCTCAAAATTGCAGTCTCAGTTTGACCATAGGTCATTTCGACCCTGCATAACCAAAGTGAGTGTGATCGGTCGCGACGAGCGCCATCGCCGATAGACTTTTATCGCCAGTAGTGTAATATCGCTAGTTTAATGACAACTAATCATCGCAGAATCTCGAAATTGCAGTCTCAGTTTGACCATAGGTCATCTTGACTCTGCATAACCAATGTGAGCGTGATTGGACGTGACGAGCGCCATCGCCGACCGACTTTCATCGCCACTAGTGTAATATTGCTAGTCTAATGACAAGTAATCATCGCAGAATCTCGAAATTGCGGTCCCAGTTTGTCAAATCCGTCATCTCGACTCTGTATAACCAAAATGAGTGTGATTGGACGCAACGAGCGCGATCGCCGACCGACTTTCGTCGCCACTAGTGTAATATTGCTAGTCTAATGACAACTAATCATCGCAGAATCTCAAAATTGCGGTCTCAGTTTGTCCAATCGAGCATCTCGACTATCTATAACCAAAATGAGCGTGATTGGACGCGACGAGCGCGATCGCCGACCGACTTTCGTCGCCAGTAGTGTAATATTGCTAGTCTTAATGACAAGTAATCATCGCAGAATCTCGAAATTGCGGTCTTAGTTTGACCATAGGTCATCTCGACTCTGTATAACCAAAATGAGCGTGATTGGACGCGACGAGCGCCATCGCTGACCGACTTTCATCGCCAGTAGTGTAATATTGCTAGTCTAATGACAACTAATCATCGCAGAATCTCAAAATTGTGGTCTCGGTTTGACCATAGGTCATCTCGACTCTGCATAACCAATGTGAGTGTGATTGGACACGACGAGCGCCATCGCCGACCGACTTTCATCGCCAGTAGTGTAATATTGCTAGTCTAATGACAACTAATCATCGCAGAATCTCGAAATTGTGGTCTCAGTTTGACCATAGGTCATCTCTACTCTGCATAACCAATGTGAGCGTGATTGGACGTGACGAGTGCCATCGCCGACCGACTTTCATCGCCAGTAGTGTAATATTGCTAGTCTAATGACAAGTAATCATCGCAGAATCTCGAAATTGCGGTCTCAGTTTGTCAAATCGGTCATCTCGACTCTGTATAACCAAAATGAGTGTGATTGGACGCAACGAGCGCGATCGCCGACCGACTTTCGTCGCCAGTAGTGTAATATTGCTAGTCTTAATGACAAGTAATCATCGCAGAATCTCGAAATTGCGGTCTCAGTTTGACCATAGGTCATCTCGACTCTGTATAACCAAAATGAGCGTGATTGGACGCGGCGAGCGCCATCGCCGACCGACTTTCATCGCCAGTAGTGTAATATTGCTATTCTAATGACAATTAATCATCGCAGAATCTCAAAATTGTGGTCTCGGTTTGACCATAGGTCATCTCGACTGTGCATAACCAATGTGAGTGTGATTGGACACGACGAGCACCATCGCCGACCGACTTTCATCGCCAGAAGTGAAATATTGCTAGTCTAATGACAACTAATCATCGCAGAATCTCGAAATTGTGGTCTCAGTTTGACCATAGGTCATCTCGACTCTGCATAACCAATGTGAGCGTGATTGGACGTGACGAGCGCCATCGCCGACCGACTTTCATCGCCAGTAGTGTAATATTCCTAGTCTAATGACAAGTAATCATCGCAGAATCTCGAAATTGCGGTCTCAGTTTGTCAAATCGGTCATCTCGACTCTGTATAACCAAAATGAGTGTGATTGGACGCAACGAGCGCGATCGCCGACCGACTTTCGTCGCCAGTAGTGTAATATTGCTAGTCTAATGACAAGTAATCATCGCAGAATCTCGAAATTGCGGTCTCAGTTTGACCATAGGTCATCTCGACTCTGTATAACCAAAATGAGCGTGATTGGACTCGACGAGCGCCATCGCCGACCGACTTTCATCGCCAGTAGTGTATGTAATATTGCTAGTCTAATGACAACTAATCATCGCAGAATCTCAAAATTGTGGTCTCAGTTTGACCATAGGTCATCTCGACTCTGCATAACCAATGTGAGTGTGATTGGACACGACGAGCGCCATCGCCGACCGACTTTCATCGCCAGTAGTGTAATATTGCTAGTCTAATGACAAGTAATCATCGCAGAATCTCGAAATTGCGGTCACAGTTTGTCAAATCGGTCATCTCGACTCTGTATAACCAAAATGAGTGTGATTGAACGCAACGAGCGCGATCGCCGACCGACTTTCGTCGCCAGTAGTGTAATATTGCTAGTCTAATGACAAGTAATCATCGCAGAATCTCGAAATTGCGGTCTCAGTTTGACCATAGGTCATCTCGACTCTGTATAACCAAAATGAGCGTGATTGGACTCGACGAGCGCCATCGCCGACCGACTTTCATCGCCAGTAGTGTATGTAATATTGCTAGTCTAATGACAACTAATCATCGCAGAATCTCAAAATTGTGGTCTCAGTTTGACCATAGGTCATCTCGACTCTGCATAACCAATGTGAGTGTGATTGGACACGACGAGCGCCATCGCCGACCGACTTTCATCGCCAGTAGTGTAATATTGCTAGTCTAATGACAAGTAATCATCGCAGAATCTCGAAATTGCGGTCACAGTTTGTCAAATCGGTCATCTCGACTCTGTATAACCAAAATGAGTGTGATTGGACGCAACGAGCGCGATCGCCGACCGACTTTCGTCGCCACTAGTGTAATATTGCTAGTCTAATGACAACTAATCATCGCAGAATCTCAAAATTGCGGTCTCAGTTTGTCCAATCGAGCATCTCGACTATCTATAACCAAAATGAGCGTGATTGGACGCGACGAGCGCGATCGCCGACCGACTTTCGTCGCCAGTAGTGTAATATTGCTAGTCTTAATGACAAGTAATCATCGCAGAATCTCGAAATTACGGTCTCAGTTTGACCATAGGTCATCTCGACTCTGTATAACCAAAATGAGCGTGATTGGACGCGACGAGCGCCATTGCCGACCGACTTTCATCGCCAGTAGTGTAATATTGCTATTCTAATGACAACTAATCATCGCAGAATCTCAAAATTGTGGTCTCGGTTTGACCATAGGTCATCTCGACTCTGCATTACCAATGTGAGTGTGATTGGACACGACGAGCGCCATCGCCGACCGACTTTCATCGCCAGTAGTGTAATATTGCTAGTCTAATGACAACTAATCATCGCAGAATCTCGAAATTGTGGTCTCAGTTTGACCATAGGTCATCTCGACTCTGCATAACCAATGTGAGCGTGATTGGACGTGACGAGCGCCTTTGCCGACCGACTTTCATCGCCAGTAGTGTAATATTCCTAGTCTAATGACAAGTAATCATCGCAGAATCTCGAAATTGCGGTCTCAGTTTGTCAAATCGGTCATCTCGACTCTGTATAACCAAAATGAGTGTGATTGGACGCAACGAGCGCGATCGCCGACCGACTTTCGTCGCCAGTAGTGTAATATTGCTAGTCTAATGACAAGTAATCATCGCAGAATCTCGAAATTGCGGTCTCAGTTTGACCATAGGTCATCTCGACTCTGTATAACCAAAATGAGCGTGATTGGACGCGACGAGCGCCATCGCCGACCGACTTTCATCGCCAGTAGTGTATGTAATATTGCTAGTCTAATGACAACTAATCATCGCAGAATCTCAAAATTGTGGTCTCGGTTTGACCATAGGTCATCTCGACTCTGCATAACCAATGTGAGTGTGATTGGACACGACGAGCGCCATCGCCGACCGACTTTCATCGCCAGTAGTGTAATATTGCTAGTCTAATGACAAGTAATCATCGCAGAATCTCGAAATTGTGGTCTCAGTTTGATCATAGGTCATCACGACTCTGCATAACCAATGTGAGCGTGATTGGACGCGACGAACGCCATCGCCGACCGACTTTCATCGCCAGTAGTGTAATATTGCTAGTCTAATGACAACTAATCATCGCAGAATCTCAAAATTGCGGTCTCAGTTTGACCATAGGTCATTTCGACCCTGCATAACCAAAGTGAGTGTGATCGGTCGCGACGAGCGCCATCGCCGACCGACTTTTATCGCCAGTAGTGTAATATCGCTAGTTTAATGACAACTAATCATCGCAGAATCTCGAAATTGCAGTCTCAGTTTGACCATAGGTCATCTTGTCTCTGCATAACCAAAGTGAGTGTGATCGGTCGCGACGAACGCCATCGCCGACCGACTTTCATCGCCAGTAGTGTAATATTGCTAGTCTAATGACAAGTAATCATCGCAGAATCTCGAAATTGCGGTCCCAGTTTGTCAAATCCGTCATCTCGACTCTGTATAACCAAAATGAGTGTGATTGGACGCAACGAGCGCGATCGCCGACCGACTTTCGTCGCCACTAGTGTAATATTGCTAGTCTAATGACAACTAATCATCGCAGAATCTCAAAATTGCGGTCTCAGTTTGTCCAATCGAGCATCTCGACTATCTATAACCAAAATGAGCGTGATTGGACGCGACGAGCGCGATCGCCGACCGACTTTCGTCGCCAGTAGTGTAATATTGCTAGTCTTAATGACAAGTAATCATCGCAGAATCTCGAAATTGAGGTCTTAGTTTGACCATAGGTCATCTCGACTCTGTATAACCAAAATGAGCGTGATTGGACGCGACGAGCGCCATCGCTGACCGACTTTCATCGCCAGTAGTGTAATATTGCTAGTCTAATGACAACTAATCATCGCAGAATCTCAAAATTGTGGTCTCGGTTTGACCATAGGTCATCTCGACTCTGCATAACCAATGTGAGTGTGATTGGACACGACGAGCGCCATCGCCGACCGACTTTCATCGCCAGTAGTGTAATATTGCTAGTCTAATGACAACTAATCATCGCAGAATCTCGAAATTGTGGTCTCAGTTTGACCATAGGTCATCTCTACTCTGCATAACCAATGTGAGCGTGATTGGACGTGACGAGCGCCATCGCCGACCGACTTTCATCGCCAGTAGTGTAATATTGCTAGTCTAATGACAAGTAATCATCGCAGAATCTCGAAATTGCGGTCTCAGTTTGTCAAATCGGTCATCTCGACTATCTATAACCAAAATGAGCGTGATTGGACGCGACGAGCGCGATCGCCGACCGACTTTCGTCGCCAGTAGTGTAATATTGCTAGTCTTAATGACAAGTAATCATCGCAGAATCTCGAAATTACGGTCTCAGTTTGACCATAGGTCATCTCGACTCTGTATAACCAAAATGAGCGTGATTGGACGCGACGAGCGCCATTGCCGACCGACTTTCATCGCCAGTAGTGTAATATTGCTATTCTAATGACAACTAATCATCGCAGAATCTCAAAATTGTGGTCTCGGTTTGACCATAGGTCATCTCGACTCTGCATTACCAATGTGAGTGTGATTGGACACGACGAGCACCATCGCCGACCGACTTTCATCGCCAGTAGTGTAATATTGCTAGTCTAATGACAACTAATCATCGCAGAATCTCGAAATTGTGGTCTCAGTTTGACCATAGGTCATCTCGACTCTGCATAACCAATGTGAGCGTGATTGGACGTGACGAGCGCCTTTGCCGACCGACTTTCATCGCCAGTAGTGTAATATTCCTAGTCTAATGACAAGTAATCATCGCAGAATCTCGAAATTGCGGTCTCAGTTTGTCAAATCGGTCATCTCGACTCTGTATAACCAAAATGAGTGTGATTGGACGCAACGAGCGCGATCGCCGACCGACTTTCGTCGCCAGTAGTGTAATATTGCTAGTCTAATGACAAGTAATCATCGCAGAATCTCGAAATTGCGGTCTCAGTTTGACCATAGGTCATCTCGACTCTGTATAACCAAAATGAGCGTGATTGGACGCGACGAGCGCCATCGCCGACCGACTTTCATCGCCAGTAGTGTATGTAATATTGCTAGTCTAATGACAACTAATCATCGCAGAATCTCAAAATTGTGGTCTCGGTTTGACCATAGGTCATCTCGACTCTGCATAACCAATGTGAGTGTGATTGGACACGACGAGCGCCATCGCCGACCGACTTTCATCGCCAGTAGTGTAATATTGCTAGTCTAATGACAAGTAATCATCGCAGAATCTCGAAATTGTGGTCTCAGTTTGATCATAGGTCATCACGACTCTGCATAACCAATGTGAGCGTGATTGGACGCGACGAACGCCATCGCCGACCGACTTTCATCGCCAGTAGTGTAATATTGCTAGTCTAATGACAACTAATCATCGCAGAATCTCAAAATTGCGGTCTCAGTTTGACCATAGGTCATTTCGACCCTGCATAACCAAAGTGAGTGTGATCAGTCGCGACGAGCGCCATCGCCGACCGACTTTTATCGCCAGTAGTGTAATATCGCTAGTTTAATGACAACTAATCATCGCAGAATCTCGAAATTGCAGTCTCAGTTTGACCATAGGTCATCTTGTCTCTGCATAACCAAAGTGAGTGTGATCGGTCGCGACGAACGCCATCGCCGACCGACTTTCATCGCCAGTAGTGTAATATTGCTAGTCTAATGACAAGTAATCATCGCAGAATCTCGAAATTGCGGTCCCAGTTTCTCAAATCCGTCATCTCGACTCTGTATAACCAAAATGAGTGTGATTGGACGCAACGAGCGCGATCGCCGACCGACTTTCGTCGCCACTAGTGTAATATTGCTAGTCTAATGACAACTAATCATCGCAGAATCTCAAAATTGCGGTCTCAGTTTGTCCAATCGAGCATCTCGACTATCTATAACCAAAATGAGCGTGATTGGACGCGACGAGCGCGATCGCCGACCGACTTTCGTCGCCAGTAGTGTAATATTGCTAGTCTTAATGACAAGTAATCATCGCAGAATCTCGAAATTGAGGTCTTAGTTTGACCATAGGTCATCTCGACTCTGTATAACCAAAATGAGCGTGATTGGACGCGACGAGCGCCATCGCTGACCGACTTTCATCGCCAGTAGTGTAATATTGCTAGTCTAATGACAACTAATCATCGCAGAATCTCAAAATTGTGGTCTCGGTTTGACCATAGGTCATCTCGACTCTGCATAACCAATGTGAGTGTGATTGGACACGACGAGCGCCATCGCCGACCGACTTTCATCGCCAGTAGTGTAATATTGCTAGTCTAATGACAACTAATCATCGCAGAATCTCGAAATTGTGGTCTCAGTTTGACCATAGGTCATCTCGACTCTGCATAACCAATGTGAGCGTGATTGGACGTGACGAGCGCCATCGCCGACCGACTTTCATCGCCAGTAGTGTAATATTGCTAGTCTAATGACAAGTAATCATCGCAGAATCTCGAAATTGCGGTCACAGTTTGTCAAATCGGTCATCTCGACTCTGTATAACCAAAATGAGTGTGATTGGACGCAACGAGCGCGATCGCCGACCGACTTTCGTCGCCACTAGTGTAATATTGCTAGTCTAATGACAAGTAATCATCGCAGAATCTCGAAATTGCGGTCTCAGTTTGTCCAATCGAGCATCTCGACTATCTATAACCAAAATGAGCGTGATTGGACGCGACGAGCGCGATCGCCGACCGACTTTCGTCGCCAGTAGTGTAATATTGCTAGTCTTAATGACAAGTAATCATCGCAGAATCTCGAAATTGCGGTCTCAGTTTGACCATAGGTCATCTCGACTCTGTATAACCAAAATGAGCGTGATTGGACGCGACGAGCGCCATTGCCGACCGACTTTCATCGCCAGTAGTGTTATATTGCTATTCTAATGACAACTAATCATCGCAGAATCTCAAAATTGTGGTCTCGGTTTGACCTTAGGTCATCTCGACTCTGCATAACCAATGTGAGTGTGATTGGACACGTCGAGCGCCATCGCCGACCGACTTTCATCGCCAGTAGTGTAATATTCCTAGTCTAATGACAAGTAATCATCGCAGAATCTCGAAATTGCGGTCTCAGTTTGTCAAATCGGTCATCTCGACTCTGTATAACCAAAATGAGTGTGATTGGACGCAACGAGCGCGATCGCCGACCGACTTTCGTCGCCAGTAGTGTAATATTGCTAGTCTAATGACAAGTAATCATCGCAGAATCTCGAAATTGCGGTCTCAGTTTGACCATAGGTCATCTCGACTCTGTATAACCAAAATGAGCGTGATTGGACTCGACGAGCGCCATCGCCGACCGACTTTCATCGCCAGTAGTGTAATATTGCTAGTCTAATGACAAGTAATCATCGCAGAATCTCGAAATTAAGGTCCCAGTTTGTCAAATCCGTCATCTCGACTCTGTATAACCAAAATGAGTGTGATTGGACGCAACGAGCGCGATCGCCGACCGACTTTCGTCGCCACTAGTTGAATATTGCTAGTCTAATGACAACTAATCATCGCAGAATCTCGAAATTGCGGTCTTAGTTTGACCATAGGTCATCTCGACTCTGTATAACCAAAATGAGCGTGATTGGACGCGACGAGCGCCATCGCTGACCGACTTTCATCGCCAGTAGTGTAATATTGCTAGTCTAATGACAACTAATCATCGCAGAATCTCAAAATTGTGGTCTCGGTTTGACCATAGGTCATCTCGACTCTGCATAACCAATGTGAGTGTGATTGGACACGACGAGCGCCATCGCCGACCGACTTTCATCGCCAGTAGTGTAATATTGCTAGTCTAATGACAACTAATCATCGCAGAATCTCGAAATTGTGGTCTCAGTTTGACCATAGGTCATCTCGACTCTGCATAACCAATGTGAGCGTGATTGGACGTGACGAGCGCCATCGCCGACCGACTTTCATCGCCAGTAGTGTAATATTGCTAGTCTAATGACAAGTAATCATCGCAGAATCTCGAAATTGCGGTCACAGTTTGTCAAATCGGTCATCTCGACTCTGTATAACCAAAATGAGTGTGATTGGACGCAACGAGCGCGATCGCCGACCGACTTTCGTCGCCACTAGTGTAATATTGCTAGTCTAATGACAACTAATCATCGCAGAATCTCAAAATTGCGGTCTCAGTTTGTCCAATCGAGCATCTCGACTATCTATAACCAAAATGAGCGTGATTGGACGCGACGAGCGCGATCGCCGACCGACTTTCGTCGCCAGTAGTGTAATATTGCTAGTCTAATGACAAGTAATCATCGCATAATCTCGAAATTGCGGTCTCAGTTTGACCATAGGTCATCTCGACTCTGTATAACCAAAATGAGCGTGATTGGACTCGATGAGCGCCATCGCCAACCGACTAACATCGCCAGTAGTGTATGTAATATTGCTAGTCTAATGACAACTAATCATCGCAGAATCTCAAAATTGTGGTCTCGGTTTGACCATAGGTCATCTCGACTCTGCATAACCAATGTGAGTGTGATTGGACACGACGAGCGCCATCGCCGACCGACTTTCATCGCCAGTAGTGTAATATTGCTAGTCTAATGACAAGTAATCATCGCAGAATCTCAAAATTGTGGTCTCAGTTTGATCATAGGTCATCACGACTCTGCATAACCAATCTGAGCGTGATTGGACGCGACGAGCGCCATCGCCGACCGACTTTCATCGCCAGTAGTGTAATATTGCTAGTCTAATGACAACTAATTATCGCAGAATCTCAAAATTGCAGTCTCAGTTTGACCATAGGTCATTTCGACCCTGCATAACCAAAGTGAGTGTGATCGGTCGCGACGAGCGCCATCGCCGATAGACTTTTATCGCCAGTAGTGTAATATCGCTAGTTTAATGACAACTAATCATCGCAGAATCTCGAAATTGCAGTCTCAGTTTGACCATAGGTCATCTTGACTCTGCATAACCAATGTGAGCGTGATTGGACGTGACGAGCGCCATCGCCGACCGACTTTCATCGCCAGTAGTGTAATATTGCTAGTCTAATGACAAGTAATCATCGCAGAATCTCGAAATTGCGGTCCCAGTTTGTCAAATCCGTCATCTCGACTCTGTATAACCAAAATGAGTGTGATTGGACGCAACAAGCGCGATCGCCGACCGACTTTCGTCGCCACTAGTGTAATATTGCTAGTCTAATGACAACTAATCATCGCAGAATCTCAAAATTGCGGTCTCAGTTTGTCCAATCGAGCATCTCGACTATCTATAACCAAAATGAGCGTGATTGGACGCGACGACCGCGATCGCCGACCGACTTTCGTCGCCAGTAGTGTAATATTGCTAGTCTTAATGACAAGTAATCATCGCAGAATCTCGAAATTGCGGTCTTAGTTTGACCATAGGTCATCTCGACTCTGTATAACCAAAATGAGCGTGATTGGACGCGACGAGCGCCATCGCTGACCGACTTTCATCGCCAGTAGTGTAATATTGCTAGTCTAATGACAACTAATCATCGCAGAATCTCAAAATTGTGGTCTCGGTTTGACCATAGGTCATCTCGACTCTGCATAACCAATGTGAGTGTGATTGGACACGACGAGCGCCATCGCCGACCGACTTTCATCGCCAGTAGTGTAATATTGCTAGTCTAATGACAACTAATCATCGCAGAATCTCGAAATTGTGGTCTCAGTTTGACCATAGGTCATCTCTACTCTGCATAACCAATGTGAGCGTGATTGGACGTGACGAGCGCCATCGCCGACCGACTTTCATCGCCAGTAGTGTAATATTGCTAGTCTAATGACAAGTAATCATCGCAGAATCTCGAAATTGCGGTCTCAGTTTGTCAAATCGGTCATCTCGACTCTGTATAACCAAAATGAGTGTGATTGGACGCAACGAGCGCGATCGCCGACCGACTTTCGTCGCCAGTAGTGTAATATTGCTAGTCTTAATGACAAGTAATCATCGCAGAATCTCGAAATTGCGGTCTCAGTTTGACCATAGGTCATCTCGACTCTGTATAACCAAAATGAGCGTGATTGGACGCGGCGAGCGCCATCGCCGACCGACTTTCATCGCCAGTAGTGTAATATTGCTATTCTAATGACAATTAATCATCGCAGAATCTCAAAATTGTGGTCTCGGTTTGACCATAGGTCATCTCGACTGTGCATAACCAATGTGAGTGTGATTGGACACGACGAGCACCATCGCCGACCGACTTTCATCACCAGAAGTGTAATATTGCTAGTCTAATGACAACTAATCATCGCAGAATCTCAAAATTGTGGTCTCGGTTCGACCATAGGTCATCTCGACTCTGCATAACCAATGTGAGTGTGATTGGACGTGACGAGCGCCATCGCCGACCGACTTTCATCGCCAGTAGTGTAATATTGCTAGTCTAATGACAAGTAATCATCGCAGAATCTCGAAATTGCGGTCTAAGTTTGTCAAATCGGTCATCTCGACTCTGTATAACCAAAATGAGTGTGATTGGACGCAACGAGCGCGATCGCCGACCGACTTTCGTCGCCAGTAGTGTAATATTGCTAGTCTTAATGACAAGTAATCATCGCAGAATCTCGAAATTGCGGTCTCAGTTTGACCATAGGTCATCTCGACTCTGTATAACCAAAATGAGCGTGATTGGACGCGGCGAGCGCCATCGCCGACCGACTTTCATCGCCAGTAGTGTAATATTGCTATTCTAATGACAATTAATCATCGCAGAATCTCAAAATTGTGGTCTCGGTTTGACCATAGGTCATCTCGACTGTGCATAACCAATGTGAGTGTGATTGGACACGACGAGCGCCATCGCCAACCGACTTACATCGCCAGTAGTGTATGTAATATTGCTAGTCTAATGACAACTAATCATCGCAGAATCTCAAAATTGTGGTCTCGGTTTGACCATAGGTCATTTCGATTCTGCATAACCAATGTGAGTGTGATTGGACACGACGAGCGCCATCGCCGACCGACTTTCATCGCCAGTAGTGTAATATTGCTAGTCTAATGACAAGTAATCATCGCAGAATCTCAAAATTGTGGTCTCAGTTTGATCATAGGTCATCACGACTCTGCATAACCAATCTGAGCGTGATTGGACGCGACGAGCGCCATCGCCGACCGACTTTCATCGCCAGTAGTGTAATATTGCTAGTCTAATGACAAGTAATCATCGCAGAATCTCGAAATTAAGGTCCCAGTTTGTCAAATCCGTCATCTCGACTCTGTATAACCAAAATGAGTGTGATTGGACGCAACGAGCGCGATCGCCGACCGACTTTCGTCGCCACTAGTTGAATATTGCTAGTCTAATGACAACTAATCATCGCAGAATCTCAAAATTGCGGTCTCAGTTTGTCCAATCGAGCATCTCGACTATCTATAACCAAAATGAGCGTGATTGGACGCGACGAGCGCGATCGCCGACCGACTTTCGTCGCCAGTAGTGTAATATTGCTAGTCTTAATGACAAGTAATCATCGCAGAATCTCGAAATTGCGGTCTTAGTTTGACCATAGGTCATCTCGACTCTGTATAACCAAAATGAGCGTGATTGGACGCGACGAGCGCCATCGCCGACCGACTTTCATCGCCAGTAGTGTAATATTGCTAGTCTAATGACAACTAATCATCGCAGAATCTCAAAATTGTGGTCTCGGTTTGACCATAGGTCATCTCGACTCTGCATAACCAATGTGAGTGTGATTGGACACGATGAGCGCCATCGCCGACCGACTTTCATCGCCAGTAGTGTAATATTGCTAGTCTAATGACAACTAATCATCGCAGAATCTCGAAATTAAGGTCCCAGTTTGTCAAATCCGTCATCTCGACTCTGTATAACCAAAATGAGTGTGATTGGACGCAACGAGCGCGATCGCCGACCGACTTTCGTCGCCACTAGTTGAATATTGCTAGTCTAATGACAACTAATCATCGCAGAATCTCAAAATTGCGGTCTCAGTTTGTCCAATCGAGCATCTCGACTATCTATAACCAAAATGAGCGTGATTGGACGCGACGAGCGCGATCGCCGACCGACTTTCGTCGCCAGTAGTGTAATATTGCTAGTCTTAATGACAAGTAATCATCGCAGAATCTCGAAATTGCGGTCTTAGTTTGACCATAGGTCATCTCGACTCTGTATAACCAAAATGAGCGTGATTGGACGCGACGAGCGCCATCGCCGACCGACTTTCATCGCCAGTAGTGTAATATTGCTAGTCTAATGACAACTAATCATCGCAGAATCTCAAAATTGTGGTCTCGGTTTGACCATAGGTCATCTCGACTCTGCATAACCAATGTGAGTGTGATTGGACACGACGAGCGCCATCGCCGACCGACTTTCATCGCCAGTAGTGTAATATTGCTAGTCTAATGACAACTAATCATCGCAGAATCTCGAAATTGTGGTCTCAGTTTGACCATAGGTCATCTCGACTCTGCATAACCAATGTGAGCGTGATTGGACGTGACGAGCGCCATCGCCGACCGACTTTCATCGCCAGTAGTGTAATATTGCTAGTCTAATGACAAGTAATCATCGCAGAATCTCGAAATTGCGGTCACCGTTTGTCAAATCGGTCATCTCGACTCTGTATAACCAAAATGAGTGTGATTGGACGCAACGAGCGCGATCGCCGACCGACTTTCGTCGCCACTAGTGTAATATTGCTAGTCTAATGACAACTAATCATCGCAGAATCTCAAAATTGCGGTCTCAGTTTGTCCAATCGAGCATCTCGACTATCTATAACCAAAATGAGCGTGATTGGACGCGACGAGCGCGATCGCCGACCGACTTTCGTCGCCAGTAGTGTAATATTGCTAGTCTAATGACAAGTAATCATCGCAGAATCTCGAAAGTGCGGTCTCAGTTTGACCATAGGTCATCTCGACTCTGTATAACCAAAATGAGCGTGATTGGACTCGATGAGCGCCATCGCCAACCGACTTACATCGCCAGTAGTGTATGTAATATTGCTAGTCTAATGACAACTAATCATCGCAGAATCTCAAAATTGTGGTCTCGGTTTGACCATAGGTCATCTCGACTCTGCATAACCAATGTGAGTGTGATTGGACACGACGAGCGCCATCGCCGACCGACTTTCATCGCCAGTAGTGTAATATTGCTAGTCTAATGACAAGTAATCATCGCAGAATCTCAAAATTGTGGTCTCAGTTTGATCATAGGTCATCACGACTCTGCATAACCAATCTGAGCGTGATTGGACGCGACGAGCGCCATCGCCGACCGACTTTCATCGCCAGTAGTGTAATATTGCTAGTCTAATGACAACTAATCATCGCAGAATCTCAAAATTGCAGTCTCAGTTTGACCATAGGTCATTTCGACCCTGCATAACCAAAGTGAGTGTGATCGGTCGCGACGAGCGCCATCGCCGATAGACTTTTATCGCCAGTAGTGTAATATCGCTAGTTTAATGACAACTAATCATCGCAGAATCTCGAAATTGCAGTCTCAGTTTGACCATAGGTCATCTTGACTCTGCATAACCAATGTGAGCGTGATTGGACGTGACGAGCGCCATCGCCGACCGACTTTCATCGCCAGTAGTGTAATATTGCTAGTCTAATGACAAGTAATCATCGCAGAATTTCGAAATTGCGGTCCCAGTTTGTCAAATCCGTCATCTCGACTCTGTATAACCAAAATGAGTGTGATTGGACGCAACGAGCGCGATCGCCGACCGACTTTCGTCGCCACTAGTGTAATATTGCTAGTCTAATGACAACTAATCATCGCAGAATCTCAAAATTGCGGTCTCAGTTTGTCCAATCGAGCATCTCGACTATCTATAACCAAAATGAGCGTGATTGGACGCGACGAGCGCGATCGCCGACCGACTTTCGTCGCCAGTAGTGTAATATTGCTAGTCTTAATGACAAGTAATCATCGCAGAATCTCGAAATTGCGGTCTTAGTTTGACCATAGGTCATCTCGACTCTGTATAACCAAAATGAGCGTGATTGGACGCGACGAGCGCCATCGCTGACCGACTTTCATCGCCAGTAGTGTAATATTGCTAGTCTAATGACAACTAATCATCGCAGAATCTCAAAATTGTGGTCTCGGTTTGACCATAGGTCATCTCGACTCTGCATAACCAATGTGAGTGTGATTGGACACGACGAGCGCCATCGCCGACCGACTTTCATCGCCAGTAGTGTAATATTGCTAGTCTAATGACAACTAATCATCGCAGAATCTCGAAATTGTGGTCTCAGTTTGACCATAGGTCATCTCGACTCTGCATAACCAATGTGAGCGTGATTGGACGTGACGAGCGCCATCACCGACCGACTTTCATCGCCAGTAGTGTAATATTGCTAGTCTAATGACAAGTAATCATCGCAGAATCTCGAAATTGCGGTCACAGTTTGTCAAATCGGTCATCTCGACTCTGTATAACCAAAATGAGTGTGATTGGACGCAACGAGCGCGATCGCCGACCGACTTTCGTCGCCACTAGTGTAATATTGCTAGTCTAATGACAACTAATCATCGCAGAATCTCAAAATTGCGGTCTCAGTTTGTCCAATCGAGCATCTCGACTATGTATAACCAAAATGAGCGTGATTGGACGCGACGAGCGCGATCGCCGACCGACTTTCGTCGCCAGTAGTGTAATATTGCTAGTCTAATGACAAGTAATCATCGCAGAATCTCGAAATTGCGGTCTCAGTTTGACCATAGGTCATCTCGACTCTGTATAACCAAAATGAGCGTGATTGGACTCGATGAGCGCCATCGCCAACCGACTTACATCGCCAGTAGTGTATGTAATATTGCTAGTCTAATGACAACTAATCATCGCAGAATCTCAAAATTGTGGTCTCGGTTTGACCATAGGTCATCTCGACTCTGCATAACCAATGTGAGTGTGATTGGACACGACGAGCGCCATCGCCGACCGACTTTCATCGCCAGTAGTGTAATATTGCTAGTCTAATGACAACTAATCATCGCAGAATCTCAAAATTGTGGTCTCAGTTTGATCATAGGTCATCACGACTCTGCATAACCAATCTGAGCGTGATTGGACGCGACGAGCGCCATCGCCGACCGACTTTCATCGCCAGTAGTGTAATATTGCTAGTCTAATGACAACTAATCATCGCAGAATCTCAAAATTGCAGTCTCAGTTTGACCATAGGTCATTTCGACCCTGCATAACCAAAGTGAGTGTGATCGGTCGCGACGAGCGCCATCGCCGATAGACTTTTATCGCCAGTAGTGTAATATCGCTAGTTTAATGACAACTAATCATCGCAGAATCTCGAAATTGCAGTCTCAGTTTGACCATAGGTCATCTTGACTCTGCATAACCAATGTGAGCGTGATTGGACGTGACGAGCGCCATCGCCGACCGACTTTCATCGCCAGTAGTGTAATATTGCTAGTCTAATGACAAGTAATCATCGCAGAATCTCGAAATTGCGGTCCCAGTTTGTCAAATCCGTCATCTCGACTCTGTATAACCAAAATGAGTGTGATTGGACGCAACGAGCGCGATCGCCGACCGACTTTCGTCGCCAGTAGTGTAATATTGCTAGTCTAATGACAATTAATCATCGCAGAATCTCAAAATTGCGGTCTCAGTTTGTCCAATCGAGCATCTCGACTATCTATAACCAAAATGAGCGTGATTGGACGCGACGAGCGCGATCGCCGACCGACTTTCGTCGCCAGTAGTGTAATATTGCTAGTCTTAATGACAAGTAATCATCGCAGAATCTCGAAATTGCGGTCTTAGTTTGACCATAGGTCATCTCGACTCTGTATAACCAAAATGAGCGTGATTGGACGCGACGAGCGCCATCGCTGACCGACTTTCATCGCCAGTAGTGTAATATTGCTAGTCTAATGACAACTAATCATCGCAGAATCTCAAAATTGTGGTCTCGGTTTGACCATAGGTCATCTCGACTCTGCATAACCAATGTGAGTGTGATTGGACACGACGAGCGCCATCGCCGACCGACTTTCATCGCCAGTAGTGTAATATTGCTAGTCTAATGACAACTAATCATCGCAGAATCTCGAAATTGTGGTCTCAGTTTGACCATAGGTCATCTCGACTCTGCATAACCAATGTGAGCGTGATTGGACGTGACGAGCGCCATCGCCGACCGACTTTCATCGCCAGTAGTGTAATATTGCTAGTCTAATGACAAGTAATCATCGCAGAATCTCGAAATTGCGGTCTCAGTTTGTCAAATCGGTCATCTCGACTCTGTATAACCAAAATGAGTGTGATTGGACGCAACGAGCGCGATCGCCGACCGACTTTCGTCGCCAGTAGTGTAATATTGCTAGTCTTAATGACAAGTAATCATCGCAGAATCTCGAAATTGCGGTCTCAGTTTGACCATAGGTCATCTCGACTCTGTATAACCAAAATGAGCGTGATTGGACGCGACGAGCGCCATCGCCGACCGACTTTCATCGCCAGTAGTGTAATATTGCTATTCTAATGACAATTAATCATCGCAGAATCTCAAAATTGTGGTCTCGGTTTGACCATAGGTCATCTCGACTGTGCATAACCAATGTGAGTGTGATTGGACACGACGAGCACCATCGCCGACCGACTTTCATCGCCAGAAGTGTAATATTGCTAGTCTAATGACAACTAATCATCGCAGAATCTCGAAATTGTGGTCTCAGTTTGACCATAGGTCATCTCGACTCTGCATAACCAATGTGAGCGTGATTGGACGTGACGAGCGCCATCGCCGACCGACTTTCATCGCCAGTAGTGTAATATTCCTAGTCTAATGACAAGTAATCATCGCAGAATCTCGAAATTGCGGTCTCAGTTTGTCAAATCGGTCATCTCGACTCTGTATAACCAAAATGAGTGTGATTGGACGCAACGAGCGCGATCGCCGACCGACTTTCATCGCCAGTAGTGTAATATTGCTAGTCTAATGACAAGTAATCATCGCAGAATCTCGAAATTGCGGTCTCAGTTTGACCATAGGTCATCTCGACTCTGTATAACCAAAATGAGCGTGATTGGACTCGACGAGCGCCATCGCCGACCGACTTTCATCGCCAGTAGTGTATGTAATATTGCTAGTCTAATGACAACTAATCATCGCAGAATCTCAAAATTGTGGTCTCGGTTTGACCATAGGTCATCTCGACTCTGCATAACCAATGTGAGTGTGATTGGACGTGACGAGCGCCATCGCCGACCGATATTCATCGCCAGTAGTGTAATATTGCTAGTCTAATGACAAGTAATCATCGCAGAATCTCGAAATTGCGGTCACAGTTTGTCAAATCGGTCATCTCGACTCTGTATAACCAAAATGAGTGTGATTGGACGCAACGAGCGCGATCGCCGACCGACTTTCGTCGCCACTAGTGTAATATTGCTAGTCTAATGACAACTAATCATCGCAGAATCTCAAAATTGCGGTCTCAGTTTGTCCAATCGAGCATCTCGACTATCTATAACCAAAATGAGCGTGATTGGACGCGACGAGCGCGATCGCCGACCGACTTTCGTCGCCAGTAGTGTAATATTGCTAGTCTTAATGACAAGTAATCATCGCAGAATCTCGAAATTACGGTCTCAGTTTGACCATAGGTCATCTCGACTCTGTATAACCAAAATGAGCGTGATTGGACGCGACGAGCGCGATCGCCGACCGACTTTCGTAACCAGTAGTGTAATATTGCTAGTCTAATGACAACTAATCAACGCAGAATCTCGAAATTGCGGTCTCAGTTTGACCATAGGTCATCTCGACTCTGCATAACCAATGTGAGCGTGATTGGACGCGACGAGTGCCATCGCCGATCGACTTTCATCGCCAGTAGTGTAATATTGCTAGTCTAATGACAACTAATCATCGCAGAATCTCAAAATTGCGGTCTCAGTTTGACCATAGGTCATTTCTACTCTGCATAACCAAAGTGAGCGTGATCGGTCGCGATGAGCTCGATCGCCGACCGACTTTCGTCGCCAGTAGTGTAATATTGCTAGTCTAATGACAAGTAATCATCGCAAAATCTCGAAATTGCGGTCTCAGATTGTCAAACCGCGCATCTCGACTGTATAACCAAAATGAGCGTGATTGGACGCGACGAGTGCGATCGCCGACTGACTTTCGTCGCCAGTAGTGTAATATTGCTAGTCTAATGACAAGTAATCATCGCAGAATCTTGAAATTGCGGTCTCAGTTTGACCATAGGTCATCTCGACTCTGCATAATAAAAGTGAGCGTGATTGGTCGCGATGAGCGGCATCGCCGACTGACTTTCATCGCCAGTAGTGTAATATTGCTATCGAATGACAACTTATCATCGCAGAGTATCGAAATTGTGGTCTCAATTTGTCCAATCGGTCATCTCGACTCTGTATAACCAAAATGAGCGTGATCAGTCGTGACGAGCGCCATCGCTGACTGACTTTCATCGCCAGTAGTGTAATATCGCTATCGAATGACAACTAATCATCGCAGAATCTCGAAATTGCGGTCTCAGTTTGACCATAGGTCATCTCGACTCTGCATAACCAATGTGAGCGTGATTGGACGTGACGAGCGCCATCGCCGACCGACTTTCATCGCCAGTAGTGTAATATTGCTAGTCTAATGACAACTAATCATCGCAGAATCTCAAAATTGCGGTCTCAATTTGTCAAATCGGTCATCTCGACTCTGTATAACCAAAATGAGCGTGATCAGTCGCGATGAGCGCAATCGCCGACCGACTTTCATCGCCTGTAGTGTAATATTGCTAGTAGAATGACAAGAAATCATCGCAGAATCTCGAAATTGAGGTCTCAGATTGTCAAATCGGTCATTTCGACTCTGTATAACCAAAATAAGCGTGATTGGACGCGACGAGCGCCATCGCCGACTGACTTTCATCGCCAGTAGTGTAATATTGCTAGTCTAATGACAAGTAATCATCGCAGAATCTCGAAATTGTGGTCTCAGTTTGATCATAGGTCATCACGACTCTGCATAACCAATGTGAGCGTGATTGGATGCGACGAGCGCCATCGCCGACCGACTTTCATTGCCAGTAGTGTAATATTGCTAGTCTAATGACAACTAATCATCGCAGAATCTCAAAATTGCGGTCTCAGTTTGACCATAGGTCATTTCAACTCTGCATAACCAAAGTGAGCGTGATCGGTCGCGACGAGCGCCATCGCCGACCGACTTCTATCGCCAGTAGTGTAATATCGCTAGTCTAATGACAACTTATCATCGCAGAATCTCGAAATTGCGGTCTCAGTTTGACCATAGGTCATTTCAACTCTGCATAACCAAAGTGAGCGTGATCGGTCGCGATGAGCGCCATCGCCGACCGACTTTCATCGCCTGTAGTGTAATATTGCTAGTCTAATGACAAGTAATCATCGCAGAATCTCGAAATTGCGGTCTCAGATTGTCAAATCGGTCATCTCGACTCTGTATAACCAAAATGAGCGTGATTGGACGCGAAGAGCGCGATCGCCGACCAACTTTCGTCGCCAGTAGTGTAATATTGCTACTCTAATGACAACTAATCATCGCAGAATCTCAAAATTGCGGTCTCAGTTTGACCATAGGTCATCTCGACTCTGCATAACCAATGTGAGCGTGATTGGACGCGACGAGCGCCATCGCCGACCGACTTTCATTGCCAGTAGTGTAATATTGCTAGTCTAATGACAACTAATCATCGCAGAATCTCAAAATTGCGGTCTCAGTTTGACCATAGGTCATTTCAACTCTGCATAACCAAAGTGAGCATGATCGGTCGCGATGAGCGCCATCGCCGACCGACTTTCATCGCCTGTAGTGTAATATTGCTAGTCTAATGACAAGTAATCATCGCAGAATCTCGAAATTGCGGTCTCAGATTGTCAAATCGGTCATCTCGACTCTGTATAACCTAAATGAGCGTGATTGGATGCGACAAGCGCGATCGCCGACCAATTTTCGTCGCCAGTAGTGTAATATTGCTACTCTAATGACAACTAATCATCGCAGAATCTCAAAATTGCGGTCTCAGTTTGACCATAGGTCATCTCGACTCTGCATAACCAATGTGGGCGTGATTGGACGCGACGAGCGCCATCGCCGACCGACTTTCATTGCCAGTAGTATAATATTGCTAGTCTAATGACAACTAATCATCGCAGAATCTCAAAATTGCGGTCTCAGTTTGACCATAGGTCATTTCAACTCTGCATAACCAAAGTGAGCGTGATCGGTCGCGATGAGCGCCATCGCCGACCGACTTTCATCGCCTGTAGTGTAATATTGCTAGTCTAATGACAAGTAATCATCGCAGAATCTCGAAATTGCGGTCTCAGTTTGACCATAGGTCATCTCGACTCTGCATAACCAATGTGAGCGTGATTGGACGCGACGAGCGCCATCGCCGACCGACTTTCATCGCCAGTAGTGTAATATTGCTAGTCTAATGACAACTAATCATCGCAGAATCTCAAAATTGCGGTCTCAATTTGTCAAATCGGTCATCTCGACTCTGTATAACCAAAATGAGCGTGATCAGTCGCGATGAGCGCAATCGCCGACCGACTTTCATCGCCTGTAGTGTAATATTGCTAGTAGAATGACAAGAAATCATCGCAGAATCTCGAAATTGAGGTCTCAGATTGTCAAATCGGTCATTTCGACTCTGTATAACCAAAATAAGCGTGATTGGACGCGACGAGCGCCATCGCCGACTGACTTTCATCGCCAGTAGTGTAATATTGCTAGTCTAATGACAAGTAATCATCGCAGAATCTCGAAATTGTGGTCTCAGTTTGATCATAGGTCATCATGACTCTGCATAACCAATGTGAGCGTGATTGGATGCGACGACCGCCATCGCCGACCGACTTTCATTGCCAGTAGTGTAATATTGCTAGTCTAATGACAACTAATCATCGCAGAATCTCAAAATTGCGGTCTCAGTTTGACCATAGGTCATTTCAACTCTGCATAACCAAAGTGAGCGTGATCGGTCGCGACGAGCGCCATCGCCGACCGACTTCTATCGCCAGTAGTGTAATATCGCTAGTCTAATGACAACTAATCATCGCAGAATCTCGAAATTGCGGTCTCAGTTTGACCATAGGTCATTTCAACTCTGCATAACCAAAGTGAGCATGATCGGTCGCGATGAGCGCCATCGCCGACCGACTTTCATCGCCTGTAGTGTAATATTGCTAGTCTAATGACAAGTAATCATCGCAGAATCTCGAAATTGCGGTCTCAGATTGTCAAATCGGTCATCTCGACTCTGTATAACCAAAATGAGCGTGATTGGACACGACGAGAGCGATCGCCGACCAACTTTCGTCGCCAGTAGTGTAATATTGCTACTCTAATGACAACTAATCTTCGCAGAATCTCAAAATTGCGGTCTCAGTTTGACCATAGGTCATCTCGACTCTGCATAACCAATGTGGGCGTGATTGGACGCGATGAGCGCCATCGCCGACCGACTTTCATTGCCAGTAGTGTAATATTGCTAGTCTAATGACAACTAATCATCGCAGAATCTCAAAATTGCGGTCTCAGTTTGACCATAGGTCATTTCAACTCTGCATAACCAAAGTGAGCGTGATCGGTCGCGACGAGCGCCATCGCCGACCGACTTCTATCGCCAGTAGTGTAATATCGCTAGTCTAATGACAACTAATCATCGCAGAATCTCGAAATTGCGGTCTCAGTTTGACCATAGGTCATTTCATCTCTGCATAACCAAAGTGAGCGTGATCGGTCGCGATGAGCGCCATCGCCGACCGACTTTCATCGCCTGTAGTGTAATATTGCTAGTCTAATGACAAGTAATCATCGCAGAATCTCGAAATTGCGGTCTCAGATTGTCAAATCGGTCATCTCGACTCTGTATAACCAAAATGAGCGTGATTGGACGCGACAAGCCCCATCACCGACCGACTTTCATCGCCTGTAGTGTAATATTGCTAGTCTAATGACAAGTAATCATCGCAGAATCTCGAAATTGCTGTCTCAGTTTGTCAAATCGGTCATCTCGACTCTGTATAACCAAAATGAGTGTGATTGGACGCAACGAGCGCGATCGCCGACCGACTTTCGTCGCCACTAGTGTAATATTGCTAGTCTAATGACAACTAATCATCGCAGAATCTCAAAATTGCGGTCTCAGTTTGTCCAATCGAGCATCTCGACTATCTATAACCAAAATGAGCGTGATTGGACGCGACGAGCGCGATCGCCGACCGACTTTCGTCGCCAGTAGTGTAATATTGCTATTCTAATGACAAGTAATCATCGCAGAATCTCGAAATTGCGGTCTCAGTTTGACCATAGGTCATCTCGACTCTGTATAACCAAAATGAGCGTGATTGGACTCGATGAGCGCCATCGCCAACCGACTTACATCGCCAGTAGTGTATGTAATATTGCTAGTCTAATGACAACTAATCATCGCAGAATCTCAAAATTGTGGTCTCAGTTTGACCATAGGTCATCTCGACTCTGCATAACCAATGTGAGTGTGATTGGACACGACGAGCGCCATCGCCGACCGACTTTCATCGCCAGTAGTGTAATATTGCTAGTCTAATGACAAGTAATCATCGCAGAATCTCAAAATTGTGGTCTCAGTTTGATCATAGGTCATCACGACTCTGCATAACCAATCTGAGCGTGATTGGACGCGACGAGCGCCATCGCCGACCGACTTTCATCGCCAGTAGTGTAATATTGCTAGTCTAATGACAACTAATCATCGCAGAATCTCAAAATTGCAGTCTCAGTTTGACCATAGGTCATTTCGACCCTGCATAACCAAAGTGAGTGTGATCGGTCGCGACGAGCGCCATCGCCGATAGACTTTTATCGCCAGTAGTGTAATATCGCTAGTTTAATGACAACTAATCATCGCAGAATCTCGAAATTGCAGTCTCAGTTTGACCATAGGTCATCTTGACTCTGCATAACCAATGTGAGCGTGATTGGACGTGACGAGCGCCATCGCCGACCGACTTTCATCGCCAGTAGTGTAATATTGCTAGTCTAATGACAACTAATCATCGCAGAATCTCAAAATTGCGGTCTCAATTTGTCAAATCGGTCATCTCGACTCTGTATAACCAAAATGAGCGTGATCAGTCGCGATGAGCGCAATCGCCGACCGACTTTCATCGCCTGTAGTGTAATATTGCTAGTAGAATGACAAGAAATCATCGCAGAATCTCGAAATTGAGGTCTCAGATTGTCAAATCGGTCATTTCGACTCTGTATAACCAAAATAAGCGTGATTGGACGCGACGAGCGCCATCGCCGACTGACTTTCATCGCCAGTAGTGTAATATTGCTAGTCTAATGACAAGTAATCATCGCAGAATCTCGAAATTGTGGTCTCAGTTTGATCATAGGTCATCATGACTCTGCATAACCAATGTGAGCGTGATTTGATGCGACGACCGCCATCGCCGACCGACTTTCATTGCCAGTAGTGTAATATTGCTAGTCTAATGACAACTAATCATCGCAGAATCTCAAAATTGCGGTCTCAGTTTGACCATAGGTCATTTCAACTCTGCATAACCAAAGTGAGCGTGATCGGTCGCGACGAGCGCCATCGCCGACCGACTTCTATCGCCAGTAGTGTAATATCGCTAGTCTAATGACAACTAATCATCGCAGAATCTCGAAATTGCGGTCTCAGTTTGACCATAGGTCATTTCAACTCTGCATAACCAAAGTGAGCATGATCGGTCGCGATGAGCGCCATCGCCGACCGACTTTCATCGCCTGTAGTGTAATATTGCTAGTCTAATGACAAGTAATCATCGCAGAATCTCGAAATTGCGGTCTCAGATTGTCAAATCGGTCATCTCGACTCTGTATAACCAAAATGAGCGTGATTGGACGCGACGAGAGCGATCGCCGACCAACTTTCGTCGCCAGTAGTGTAATATTGCTACTCTAATGACAACTAATCTTCGCAGAATCTCAAAATTGCGGTCTCAGTTTGACCATAGGTCATCTCGACTCTGCATAACCAATGTGGGCGTGATTGGACGCGATGAGCGCCATCGCCGACCGACTTTCATTGCCAGTAGTGTAATATTGCTAGTCTAATGACAACTAATCATCGCAGAATCTCAAAATTGCGGTCTCAGTTTGACCATAGGTCATTTCAACTCTGCATAACCAAAGTGAGCGTGATCGGTCGCGACGAGCGCCATCGCCGACCGACTTCTATCGCCAGTAGTGTAATATCGCTAGTCTAATGACAACTAATCATCGCAGAATCTCGAAATTGCGGTCTCAGTTTGACCATAGGTCATTTCATCTCTGCATAACCAAAGTGAGCGTGATCGGTCGCGATGAGCGCCATCGCCGACCGACTTTCATCGCCTGTAGTGTAATATTGCTAGTCTAATGACAAGTAATCATCGCAGAATCTCGAAATTGCGGTCTCAGATTGTCAAATCGGTCATCTCGACTCTGTATAACCAAAATGAGCGTGATTGGACGCGACAAGCCCCATCACCGACCGACTTTCATCGCCTGTAGTGTAATATTGCTAGTCTAATGACAAGTAATCATCGCAGAATCTCGAAATTGCGGTCACAGTTTGTCAAATCGGTCATCTCGACTCTGTATAACCAAAATGAGTGTGATTGGACGCAACGAGCGCGATCGCCGACCGACTTTCGTCGCCACTAGTGTAATATTGCTAGTCTAATGACAACTAATCATCGCAGAATCTCAAAATTGCGGTCTCAGTTTGTCCAATCGAGCATCTCGACTATCTATAACCAAAATGAGCGTGATTGGACGCGACGAGCGCGATCGCCGACCGACTTTCGTCGCCAGTAGTGTAATATTGCTATTCTAATGACAAGTAATCATCGCAGAATCTCGAAATTGCGGTCTCAGTTTGACCATAGGTCATCTCGACTCTGTATAACCAAAATGAGCGTGATTGGACTCGATGAGCGCCATCGCCAACCGACTTACATCGCCAGTAGTGTATGTAATATTGCTAGTCTAATGACAACTAATCATCGCAGAATCTCAAAATTGTGGTCTCAGTTTGACCATAGGTCATCTCGACTCTGCATAACCAATGTGAGTGTGATTGGACACGACGAGCGCCATCGCCGACCGACTTTCATCGCCAGTAGTGTAATATTGCTAGTCTAATGACAAGTAATCATCGCAGAATCTCAAAATTGTGGTCTCAGTTTGATCATAGGTCATCACGACTCTGCATAACCAATCTGAGCGTGATTGGACGCGACGAGCGCCATCGCCGACCGACTTTCATCGCCAGTAGTGTAATATTGCTAGTCTAATGACAACTAATCATCGCAGAATCTCAAAATTGCAGTCTCAGTTTGACCATAGGTCATTTCGACCCTGCATAACCAAAGTGAGTGTGATCGGTCGCGACGAGCGCCATCGCCGATAGACTTTTATCGCCAGTAGTGTAATATCGCTAGTTTAATGACAACTAATCATCGCAGAATCTCGAAATTGCAGTCTCAGTTTGACCATAGGTCATCTTGACTCTGCATAACCAATGTGAGCGTGATTGGACGTGACGAGCGCCATCGCCGACCGACTTTCATCGCCAGTAGTGTAATATTGCTAGTCTAATGACAAGTAATCATCGCAGAATCTCGAAATTGCGGTCCCAGTTTGTCAAATCCGTCATCTCGACTCTGTATAACCAAAATGAGTGTGATTGGACGCAACGAGCGCGATCGCCGACCGACTTTCGTCGCCACTAGTGTAATATTGCTAGTCTAATGACAACTAATCATCGCAGAATCTCAAAATTGCGGTCTCAGTTTGTCAAATCGGTCATCTCGACTCTGTATAACCAAAATGAGCGTGATCAGTCGCGATGAGCGCAATCGCCGACCGACTTTCATCGCCTGTAGTGTAATATTGCTAGTAGAATGACAAGAAATCATCGCAGAATCTCGAAATTGAGGTCTCAGATTGTCAAATCGGTCATTTCGACTCTGTATAACCAAAATAAGCGTGATTGGACGCGACGAGCGCCATCGCCGACTGACTTTCATCGCCAGTAGTGTAATATTGCTAGTCTAATGACAAGTAATCATCGCAGAATCTCGAAATTGTGGTCTCAGTTTGATCATAGGTCATCATGACTCTGCATAACCAATGTGAGCGTGATTGGATGCGACGACCGCCATCGCCGACCGACTTTCATTGCCAGTAGTGTAATATTGCTAGTCTAATGACAACTAATCATCGCAGAATCTCAAAATTGCGGTCTCAGTTTGACCATAGGTCATTTCAACTCTGCATAACCAAAGTGAGCGTGATCGGTCGCGACGAGCGCCATCGCCGACCGACTTCTATCGCCAGTAGTGTAATATCGCTAGTCTAATGACAACTAATCATCGCAGAATCTCGAAATTGCGGTCTCAGTTTGACCATAGGTCATTTCAACTCTGCATAACCAAAGTGAGCGTGATCGGTCGCGATGAGCGCCATCGCCGACCGACTTTCATCGCCTGTAGTGTAATATTGCTAGTCTAATGACAAGTAATCATCGCAGAATCTCGAAATTGCGGTCTCAGATTGTCAAATCGGTCATCTCGACTCTGTATAACCAAAATGAGCGTGATTGGACGCGACGAGAGCGATCGCCGACCAACTTTCGTCGCCAGTAGTGTAATATTGCTACTCTAATGACAACTAATCATCGCAGAATCTCAAAATTGCGGTCTCAGTTTGACCATAGGTCATCTCGACTCTGCATAACCAATGTGGGCGTGATTGGACGCGATGAGCGCCATCGCCGACCGACTTTCATTGCCAGTAGTGTAATATTGCTAGTCTAATGACAACTAATCATCGCAGAATCTCAAAATTGCGGTCTCAGTTTGACCATAGGTCATTTCAACTCTGCATAACCAAAGTGAGCGTGATCGGTCGCGACGAGCGCCATCGCCGACCGACTTCTATCGCCAGTAGTGTAATATCGCTAGTCTAATGACAACTAATCATCGCAGAATCTCGAAATTGCGGTCTCAGTTTGACCATAGGTCATTTCAACTCTGCATAACCAAAGTGAGCATGATCGGTCGCGATGAGCGCCATCGCCGACCGACTTTCATCGCCTGTAGTGTAATATTGCTAGTCTAATGACAAGTAATCATCGCAGAATCTCGAAATTGCGGTCTCAGATTGTCAAATCGGTCATCTCGACTCTGTATAACCAAAATGAGCGTGATTGGACGCGAAGAGCGCGATCGCCGACCGACTTTCATCGCCTGTAGTGTAATATTGCTAGTCTAATGACAAGTAATCATCGCAGAATCTCGAAATTGCGGTCTCAGTTTGTCAAATCGGTCATCTCGACTCTGTATAACCAAAATGAGTGTGATTGGACGCAACGAGCGCGATCGCCGACCGACTTTCGTCGCCACTAGTGTAATATTGCTAGTCTAATGACAACTAATCATCGCAGAATCTCAAAATTGCGGTCTCAGATTGTCAAATCGAGCATCTCGACTATGTATAACCAAAATGAGCGTGATTGGACGCGACGAGCGCGATCGCCGACCGACTTTCGTCGCCAGTAGTGTAATATTGCTAGTCTAATGACAAGTAATCATCGCAGAATCTCGAAATTGCGGTCTCAGTTTGACCATAGGTCATCTCGACTCTGTATAACCAAAATGAGCGTGATTGGACTCGATGAGCGCCATCGCCAACCGACTTACATCGCCAGTAGTGTATGTAATATTGCTAGTCTAATGACAAGTAATCATCGCAGAATCTCAAAATTGCAGTCTCGGTTTGACCATAGGTCATCTCGACTCTGCATAACCAATGTGAGTGTGATTGGACACGACGAGCGCCATCGCCGACCGACTTTCATCGCCAGTAGTGTAATATTGCTAGTCTAATGACAAGTAATCATCGCAGAATCTCAAAATTGTGGTCTCAGTTTGATCATAGGTCATCACGACTCTGCATAACCAATGTGAGCGTGATTGGACGCGACGAGCGCCATCGCCGACCGACTTTCATCGCCAGTAGTGTAATATTGCTAGTCTAATGACAACTAATCATCGCAGAATCTCAAAATTGCAGTCTCAGTTTGACCATAGGCCATTTCGACTCTGCATAACCAAAGTGAGTGTGATCGGTCGCGACGAGCGCCATCGCCGATAGACTTTTATCGCCAGTAGTGTAATATCGCTAGTTTAATGACAACTAATCATCGCAGAATCTCGAAATTGCAGTCTCAGTTTGACCATAGGTCATCTTGACTCTGCATAACCAATGTGAGCGTGATTGGACGTGACGAGCGCCATCGCCGACCGACTTTCATCGCCCGTAGTGTAATATTGCTAGTCTAATGACAAGTAATCATCGCAGAATCTCGAAATTGCGGTCCCAGTTTGTCAAATCCGTCATCTCGACTCTGTATAACCAAAATGAGTGTGATTGGACGCAACGAGCGCGATCGCCGACCGACTTTCGTCGCCACTAGTGTAATATTGCTAGTCTAATGACAACTAATCATCGCAGAATCTCAAAATTGCGGTCTCAGTTTGTCCAATCGAGCATCTCGACTATCTATAACCAAAATGAGCGTGATTGGACGCGACGAGCGCGATCGCCGACCGACTTTCGTCGCCAGTAGTGTAATATTGCTAGTCTTAATGACAAGTAATCATCGCAGAATCTCGAAATTGCGGTCTCAGTTTGACCATAGGTCATCTCGACTCTGTATAACCAAAATGAGCGTGATTGGACGCGACGAGCGCCATCGCTGACCGACTTTCATCGCCAGTAGTGTAATATTGCTAGTCTAATGACAACTAATCATCGCAGAATCTCAAAATTGTGGTCTCAGTTTGACCATAGGTCATCTCGACTCTGCATAACCAATGTGAGTGTGATTGGACACGACGAGCGCCATCGCCGACCGACTTTCATCGCCAGTAGTGTAATATTGCTAGTCTAATGACAACTAATCATCGCAGAATCTCGAAATTGTGGTCTCAGTTTGACCATAGGTCATCTCGACTCTGCATAACCAATGTGAGCGTGATTGGACGCGACGAGCGCCATCGCCGACCGACTTTCATCGCCAGTAGTGTAATATTGCTAGTCTAATGACAAGTAATCATCGCAGAATCTCGAAATTGCGGTCTCAGTTTGTCAAATCGGTCATCTCGACTCTGTATAACCAAAATGAGTGTGATTGGACGCAACGAGCGCGATCGCCGACCGACTTTCGTCGCCAGTAGTGTAATATTGCTAGTCTTAATGACAAGTAATCATCGCAGAATCTCGAAATTGCGGTCTCAGTTTGACCATAGGTCATCTCGACTCTGTATAACCAAAATGAGCGTGATTGGACGCGGCGAGCGCCATCGCCGACCGACTTTCATCGCCAGTAGTGTAATATTGCTATTCTAATGACAATTAATCATCGCAGAATCTCAAAATTGTGGTCTCGGTTTGACCATAGGTCATCTCGACTGTGCATAACCAATGTGAGTGTGATTGGACACGACGAGCACCATCGCCGACCGACTTTCATCGCCAGAAGTGTAATATTGCTAGTCTAATGACAACTAATCATCGCAGAATCTCGAAATTGTGGTCTCAGTTTGACCATAGGTCATCTCGACTCTGCATAACCAATGTGAGCGTGATTGGACGTGACGAGCGCCATCGCCGACCGACTTTCATCGCCAGTAGTGTAATATTCCTAGTCTAATGACAAGTAATCATCGCAGAATCTCGAAATTGCGGTCTCAGTTTGTCAAATCGGTCATCTCGACTCTGTATAACCAAAATGAGTGTGATTGGACGCAACGAGCGCGATCGCCGACCGACTTTCGTCGCCAGTAGTGTAATATTGCTAGTCTAATGACAAGTTATCATCGCAGAATCTCGAAATTGCGGTCTCAGTTTGACCATAGGTCATCTCGACTCTGTATAACCAAAATGAGCGTGATTGGACTCGACGAGCGCCATCGCCGACCGACTTTCATCGCCAGTAGTGTATGTAATATTGCTAGTCTAATGACAACTAATCATCGCAGAATCTCAAAATTGTGGTCTCGGTTTGACCATAGGTCATCTCGACTCTGCATAACCAATGTGAGTGTGATTGGACACGACGAGCGCCATCGCCGACCGATATTCATCGCCAGTAGTGTAATATTGCTAGTCTAATGACAAGTAATCATCGCAGAATCTCGAAATTGCGGTCACAGTTTGTCAAATCGGTCATCTCGACTCTGTATAACCAAAATGAGTGTGATTGGACGCAACGAGCGCGATCGCCGACCAACTTTCGTCGCCACTAGTGTAATATTGCTAGTCTAATGACAACTAATCATCGCAGAATCTCAAAATTGCGGTCTCAGTTTGTCCAATCGAGCATCTCGACTATCTATAACCAAAATGAGCGTGATTGGACGCGACGAGCGCGATCGCCGACCGACTTTCGTCGCCAGTAGTGTAATATTGCTAGTCTTAATGACAAGTAATCATCGCAGAATCTCGAAATTACGATCTCAGTTTGACCATAGGTCATCTCGACTCTGTATAACCAAAATGAGCGTGATTGGACGCGACGAGCGCGATCGCCGACCGACTTTCGTCACCAGTAGTGTAATATTGCTAGTCTAATGACAACTAATCAACGCAGAATCTCGAAATTGCGGTCTCAGTTTGACCATAGGTCATCTCGACTCTGCATAACCAATGTGAGCGTGATTGGACGCGACGAGTGCCATCGCCGATCGACTTTCATCGCCAGTAGTGTAATATTGCTAGTCTAATGACAACTAATCATCGCAGAATCTCAAAATTGCGGTCTCAGTTTGACCATAGGTCATTTCTACTCTGCATAACCAAAGTGAGCGTGATCGGTCGCGATGAGCTCGATCGCCGACCGACTTTCGTCGCCAGTAGTGTAATATTGCTAGTCTAATGACAAGTAATCATCGCAAAATCTCGAAATTGCGGTCTCAGATTGTCAAACCGCGCATCTCGACTGTATAACCAAAATGAGCGTGATTGGACGCGACGAGTGCGATCGCCGACTGACTTTCGTCGCCAGTAGTGTAATATTGCTAGTCTAATGACAAGTAATCATCGCAGAATCTTGAAATTGCGGTCTCAGTTTGACCATAGGTCATCTCGACTCTGCATAATAAAAGTGAGCGTGATTGGTCGCGATGAGCGGCATCGCCGACTGACTTTCATCGCCAGTAGTGTAATATTGCTATCGAATGACAACTTATCATCGCAGAGTATCGAAATTGTGGTCTCAATTTGTCCAATCGGTCATCTCGACTCTGTATAACCAAAATGAGCGTGATCAGATGTGATGAGCGCCATCGCTGACTGACTTTCATTGCCAGTAGTGTAATATCGCTATCGAATGACAACTAATCATCGCAGAATCTCGAAATTGCGGTCTCAGTTTGACCATAGGTCATCTCGACTCTGCATAACCAATGTGAGCGTGATTGGACGTGACGAGCGCCATCGCCGACCGACTTTCATCGCCAGTAGTGTAATATTGCTAGTCTAATGAATACTAATCATCGCAGAATCTCAAAATTGCGGTCTTAATTTGTCAAATCGGTCATCTCGACTCTGTATAACCAAAATGAGCGTGATCAGTCGCGATGAGCGCAATCGCCGACCGACTTTCATCGCCTGTAGTGTAATATTGCTAGTAGAATGACAAGAAATCATCGCAGAATCTCGAAATTGAGGTCTCAGATTGTCAAATCGGTCATTTCGACTCTGTATAACCAAAATAAGCGTGATTGGACGCGACGAGCGCCATCGCCGACTGACTTTCATCGCCAGTAGTGTAATATTGCTAGTCTAATGACAAGTAATCATCGCAGAATCTCGAAATTGTGGTCTCAGTTTGATCATAGGTCATCACGACTCTGCATAACCAATGTGAGCGTGATTGGATGCGACGAGCGCCATCGCCGACCGACTTTCATTGCCAGTAGTGTAATATTGCTAGTCTAATGACAACTAATCATCGCAGAATCTCAAAATTGCGGTCTCAGTTTGACCATAGGTCATTTCAACTCTGCATAACCAAAGTGAGCGTGATCGGTCGCGACGAGCGCCATCGCCGACCGACTTCTATCGCCAGTAGTGTAATATCGCTAGTCTAATGACAACTTATCATCGCAGAATCTCGAAATTGCGGTCTCAGTTTGACCATAGGTCATTTCAACTCTGCATAACCAAAGTGAGCATGATCGGTCGCGATGAGCGCCATCGCCGACCGACTTTCATCGCCTGTAGTGTAATATTGCTAGTCTAATGACAAGTAATCATCGCAGAATCTCGAAATTGCGGTCTCAGATTGTCAAATCGGTCATCTCGACTCTGTATAACCAAAATGAGCGTGATTGGACGCGAAGAGCGCGATCGCCGACCAACTTTCGTCGCCAGTAGTGTAATATTGCTACTCTAATGACAACTAATCATCGCAGAATCTCAAAATTGCGGTCTCAGTTTGACCATAGGTCATCTCGACTCTGCATAACCAATGTGAGCGTGATTGGACGCGACGAGCGCCATCGCCGACCGACTTTCATTGCCAGTAGTGTAATATTGCTAGTCTAATGACAACTAATCATCGCAGAATCTCAAAATTGCGGTCTCAGTTTGACCATAGGTCATTTCAACTCTGCATAACCAAAGTGAGCATGATCGGTCGCGATGAGCGCCATCGCCGACCGACTTTCATCGCCTGTAGTGTAATATTGCTAGTCTAATGACAAGTAATCATCGCAGAATCTCGAAATTGCGGTCTCAGATTGTCAAATCGGTCATCTCGACTCTGTATAACCTAAATGAGCGTGATTGGATGCGACAAGCGCGATCGCCGACCAATTTTCGTCGCCAGTAGTGTAATATTGCTACTCTAATGACAACTAATCATCGCAGAATCTCAAAATTGCGGTCTCAGTTTGACCATAGGTCATCTCGACTCTGCATAACCAATGTGGGCGTGATTGGACGCGACGAGCGCCATCGCCGACCGACTTTCATTGCCAGTAGTATAATATTGCTAGTCTTATGACAACTAATCATCGCAGAATCTCAAAATTGCGGTCTCAGTTTGACCATAGGTCATTTCAACTCTGCATAACCAAAGTGAGCATGATCGGTCGCGATGAGCGCCATCGCCGACCGACTTTCATCGCCTGTAGTGTAATATTGCTAGTCTAATGACAAGTAATCATCGCAGAATCTCGAAATTGCGGTCTCAGTTTGACCATAGGTCATCTCGACTCTGCATAACCAATGTGAGCGTGATTGGACGTGACGAGCGCCATCGCCGACCGACTTTCATCGCCAGTAGTGTAATATTGCTAGTCTAATGACAACTAATCATCGCAGAATCTCAAAATTGCGGTCTCAATTTGTCAAATCGGTCATCTCGACTCTGTATAACCAAAATGAGCGTGATCAGTCGCGATGAGCGCAATCGCCGACCGACTTTCATCGCCTGTAGTGTAATATTGCTAGTAGAATGACAAGAAATCATCGCAGAATCTCGAAATTGAGGTCTCAGATTGTCAAATCGGTCATTTCGACTCTGTATAACCAAAATAAGCGTGATTGGACGCGACGAGCGCCATCGCCGACTGACTTTCATCGCCAGTAGTGTAATATTGCTAGTCTAATGACAAGTAATCATCGCAGAATCTCGAAATTGTGGTCTCAGTTTGATCATAGGTCATCATGACTCTGCATAACCAATGTGAGCGTGATTGGATGCGACGAGCGCCATCGCCGACCGACTTTCATTGCCAGTAGTGTAATATTGCTAGTCTAATGACAACTAATCATCGCAGAATCTCAAAATTGCGGTCTCAGTTTGACCATAGGTCATTTCAACTCTGCATAACCAAAGTGAGCGTGATCGGTCGCGACGAGCGCCATCGCCGACCGACTTCTATCGCCAGTAGTGTAATATCGCTAGTCTAATGACAACTAATCATCGCAGAATCTCGAAATTGCGGTCTCAGTTTGACCATAGGTCATTTCAACTCTGCATAACCAAAGTGAGCATGATCGGTCGCGATGAGCGCCATCGCCGACCGACTTTCATCGCCTGTAGTGTAATATTGCTAGTCTAATGACAAGTAATCATCGCAGAATCTCGAAATTGCGGTCTCAGATTGTCAAATCGGTCATCTCGACTCTGTATAACCAAAATGAGCGTGATTGGACGCGACGAGAGCGATCGCCGACCAACTTTCGTCGCCAGTAGTGTAATATTGCTACTCTAATGACAACTAATCTTCGCAGAATCTCAAAATTGCGGTCTCAGTTTGACCATAGGTCATCTCGACTCTGCATAACCAATGTGGGCGTGATTGGACGCGATGAGCGCCATCGCCGACCGACTTTCATTGCCAGTAGTGTAATATTGCTAGTCTAATGACAACTAATCATCGCAGAATCTCAAAATTGCGGTTTCAGTTTGACCATAGGTCATTTCAACTCTGCATAACCAAAGTGAGCGTGATCGGTCGCGACGAGCGCCATCGCAGACCGACTTCTATCGCCAGTAGTGTAATATCGCTAGTCTAATGACAACTAATCATCGCAGAATCTCGAAATTGCGGTCTCAGTTTGACCATAGGTCATTTCATCTCTGCATAACCAAAGTGAGCATGATCGGTCGCGATGAGCGCCATCGCCGACCGACTTTCATCGCCTGTAGTGTAATATTGCTAGTCTAATGACAAGTAATCATCGCAGAATCTCGAAATTGCGGTCTCAGATTGTCAAATCGGTCATCTCGACTCTGTATAACCAAAATGAGCGTGATTGGATGCGACGAGCGCGATCGCCGACCAACTTTCGTCGCCAATAGTGTAATATTGCTACTCTAATGACAACTAATCATCGCAGAATCTCAAAATTGCGGTCTCAGTTTGACCATAGGTCATCTCGACTCTGCATAACCAATGTGGGCGTGATTGGACGCGACGAGCGCCATCGCCGACCGACTTTCATCGCCAGTAGTGTAATATTGCTAGTCTAATGACAACTAATCATCGCAGAATCTCAAAATTGCGGTCTCAGTTTGACCATAGGTCATTTCTACTCTGCATAACAGAAGTGAGCGTGATCGGTCGCGATGAGCGCGATCGCCGACCGACTTTCGTCGCCAGTAGTGTAATATTGCTAGTCTAATGACAAGTAATCATCGCAAAATCTCGAAATTGCGGTCTCAGATTGTCAAACCGCGCATCTCGACTGTTTAACCAAAATGAGCGTGATTGGACGCGACGAGTGCGATCGCCGACCGACTTTCGTCGCCAGTAGTGTAATATTGCTAGTCTAATGACAAGTAATCATCGCAGAATCTTGAAATTGCGGTCTCAGTTTGACCATAGGTCATCTCGACTCTGCATAATAAAAGTGAGCGTGATTGGTCGCGATGAGCGGCATCGCCGACTGACTTTCATCGCCAGTAGTGTAATATTGCTATCGAATGACAACTTATCATCGCAGAGTATCGAAATTGTGGTCTCAATTTGTCCAATCGGTCATCTCGACTCTGTATAACCAAAATGAGCGTGATCAGTCGTGACGAGCGCCATCGCTGACTGACTTTCATCGCCAGTAGTGTAATATCGCTATCGAATGACAACTAATCATCGCAGAATCTCGAAATTGCGGTCTCAGTTTGACCATAGGTCATCTCGACTCTGCATAACCAATGTGAGCGTGATTGGACGTGACGAGCGCCATCGCCGACCGACTTTCATCGCCAGTAGTGTAATATTGCTAGTCTAATGACAACTTATCATTGCAGAATCTCAAAATTGCGGTCTCAGTTTGTCCAATCGAGCATCTCGACTATGTATAACCAAAATGAGCGTGATTGGACGCGACGAGCGCGATCGCCGACCGACTTTCTTCGCCAGTAGTGTAATATTGCTAGTCTAATGACAAGTAATCATCGCAGAATCTCGAAATTGCGGTCTCAGTTTGACCATAGGTCATCTCGACTCTGTATAACCAAAATGAGTGTGATTGGACGCGACGAGCGCGATCGCCGACCGACTTTCGTCGCCAGTAGTGTAATATTGCTAGTCTAATGACAAGTAATCATCGCAGAATCTTGAAATTGCGGTCTCAGTTTGACCACAGCTCATCTCGACTCTGCATAATAAAAGTGAGCGTGATTGGTCGCGATGAGCGGCATCGCCGACTGACTTTCATCGCCAGTAGTGTAATATTGCTATCGAATGACAACTTATCATCGCAGAGTATTGAAATTGTGGTCTCAATTTGTCCAATCGGTCATCTCGACTCTGTATAACCAAAATGAGCGTGATTGGACGCGACGAGCGCCATCGCTGACCGACTTTCATCGCCAGTAGTGTAATATTGCTAGTCTAATGACAACTAATCATCGCAGAATCTCAAAATTGTGGTCTCGGTTTGACCATAGGTCATCTCGACTCTGCATAACCAATGTGAGTGTGATTGGACGCGACGAGCGCCATCGCCGACTGACTTTCATCGCCAGTAGTGCAATATTGCTAGTCTAATGACAAGTAATCATCGCAGAATCTCGAAATTGTGGTCTCAGTTTGATCATAGGTCATCATGACTCTGCATAACCAATGTGAGCGTGATTGGATGCGACGACCGCCATCGCCGACCGACTTTCATTGCCAGTAGTGTAATATTGCTAGTCTAATGACAACTAATCATCGCAGAATCTCAAAATTGCGGTCTCAGTTTGACCATAGGTCATTTCAACTCTGCATAACCAAAGTGAGCGTGATCGGTCGCGACGAGCGCCATCGCCGACCGACTTCTATCGCCAGTAGTGTAATATCGCTAGTCTAATGACAACTAATCATCGCAGAATCTCGAAATTGCGGTCTCAGTTTGACCATAGGTCATTTCAACTCTGCATAACCAAAGTGAGCATGATCGGTCGCGATGAGCGCCATCGCCGACCGACTTTCATCGCCTGTAGTGTAATATTGCTAGTCTAATGACAAGTAATCATCGCAGAATCTCGAAATTGCGGTCTCAGATAGTCAAATCGGTCATCTCGACTCTGTATAACCACAATGAGCGTGATTGGACGCGACGAGAGCGATCGCCGACCAACTTTCGTCGCCAGTAGTGTAATATTGCTACTCTAATGACAACTAATCTTCGCAGAATCTCAAAATTGCGGTCTCAGTTTGACCATAGGTCATCTCGACTCTGCATAACCAATGTGGGCGTGATTGGACGCGATGAGCGCCATCGCCGACCGACTTTCATTGCCAGTAGTGTAATATTGCTAGTCTAATGACAACTAATCATCGCAGAATCTCAAAATTGCGGTTTCAGTTTGACCATAGGTCATTTCAACTCTGCATAACCAAAGTGAGCGTGATCGGTCGCGACGAGCGCCATCGCCGACCGACTTCTATCGCCAGTAGTGTAATATCGCTAGTCTAATGACAACTAATCATCGCAGAATCTCGAAATTGCGGTCTCAGTTTGACCATAGGTCATTTCATCTCTGCATAACCAAAGTGAGCATGATCGGTCGCGATGAGCGCCATCGCCGACCGACTTTCATCGCCTGTAGTGTAATATTGCTAGTCTAATGACAAGTAATCATCGCAGAATCTCGAAATTGCGGTCTCAGATAGTCAAATCGGTCATCTCGACTCTGTATAACCACAATGAGCGTGATTGGACGCGACGAGAGCGATCGCCGACCAACTTTCGTCGCCAGTAGTGTAATATTGCTACTCTAATGACAACTAATCTTCGCAGAATCTCAAAATTGCGGTCTCAGTTTGACCATAGGTCATCTCGACTCTGCATAACCAATGTGGGCGTGATTGGACGCGATGAGCGCCATCGCCGACCGACTTTCATTGCCAGTAGTGTAATATTGCTAGTCTAATGACAACTAATCATCGCAGAATCTCAAAATTGCGGTCTCAGTTTGACCATAGGTCATCTCGACTCTGCATAACCAATGTGGGCGTGATTGGACGCGACGAGCGCCATCGCCGACCGACTTTCATCGCCAGTAGTGTAATATTGCTAGTCTAATGACAACTAATCATCGCAGAATCTCAAAATTGCGGTCTCAGTTTGACCATAGGTCATTTCTACTCTGCATAACAGAAGTGAGCCTGATCGGTCGCGATGAGCGCGATCGCCGACCGACTTTCGTCGCCAGTAGTGTAATATTGCTAGTCTAATGACAAGTAATCATCGCAAAATCTCGAAATTGCGGTCTCAGATTGTCAAACCGCGCATCTCGACTGTTTAACCAAAATGAGCGTGATTGGACGCGACGAGTGCGATCGCCGACCGACTTTCGTCGCCAGTAGTGTAATATTGCTAGTCTAATGACAAGTAATCATCGCAGAATCTTGAAATTGCGGTCTCAGTTTGACCATAGGTCATCTCGACTCTGTATAATAAAAGTGAGCGTGATTGGTCGCGATGAGCGGCATCGCCGACTGACTTTCATCGCCAGTAGTGTAATATTGCTATCGAATGACAACTTATCATCGCAGAGTATCGAAATTGTGGTCTCAATTTGTCCAATCGGTCATCTCGACTCTGTATAACCAAAATGAGCGTGATCAGTCGTGACGAGCGCCATCGCTGACTGACTTTCATAGCCAGTAGTGTAATATCGCTATCGAATGACAACTAATCATCGCAGAATCTCGAAATTGCGGTCTCAGTTTGACCATAGGTCATCTCGACTCTGCATAACCAATGTGAGCGTGATTGGACGTGACGAGCGCCATCGCCGACCGACTTTCATCGCCAGTAGTGTAATATTGCTAGTCTAATGACAACTTATCATAGCAGAATCTCAAAATTGCGGTCTCAGTTTGACCATAGGTCATCTCGACTCTGCATAACCAATGTGGGCGTGATTGGACGCGATGAGCGCCATCGCCGACCGACTTTCATTGCCAGTAGTGTAATATTGCTAGTCTAATGACAACTAATCATCGCAGAATCTCAAAATTGCGGTTTCAGTTTGACCATAGGTCATTTCAACTCTGCATAACCAAAGTGAGCGTGATCGGTCGCGACGAGCGCCATCGCCGACCGACTTCTATCGCCAGTAGTGTAATATCGCTAGTCTAATGACAACTAATCATCGCAGAATCTCGAAATTGCGGTCTCAGTTTGACCATAGGTCATTTCATCTCTGCATAACAAAAGTGAGCATGATCGGTCGCGATGAGCGCCATCGCCGACCGACTTTCATCGCCTGTAGTGTAATATTGCTAGTCTAATGACAAGTAATCATCGCAGAATCTCGAAATTGCGGTCTCAGATTGTCAAATCGGTCATCTCGACTCTGTATAACCAAAATGAGCGTGATTGGATGCGACGAGCGCGATCGCCGACCAACTTTCGTCGCCAATAGTGTAATATTGCTACTCTAATGACAACTAATCATCGCAGAATCTCAAAATTGCGGTCTCAGTTTGACCATAGGTCATCTCGACTCTGCATAACCAATGTGGGCGTGATTGGACGCGACGAGCGCCATCGCCGACCGACTTTCATCGCCAGTAGTGTAATATTGCTAGTCTAATGACAACTAATCATCGCAGAATCTCAAAATTGCGGTCTCAGTTTGACCATAGGTCATTTCTACTCTGCATAACAGAAGTGAGCCTGATCGGTCGCGATGAGCGCGATCGCCGACCGACTTTCGTCGCCAGTAGTGTAATATTGCTAGTCTAATGACAAGTAATCATCGCAAAATCTCGAAATTGCGGTCTCAGATTGTCAAACCGCGCATCTCGACTGTTTAACCAAAATGAGCGTGATTGGACGCGACGAGTGCGATCGCCGACCGACTTTCGTCGCCAGTAGTGTAATATTGCTAGTCTAATGACAAGTAATCATCGCAGAATCTTGAAATTGCGGTCTCAGTTTGACCATAGGTCATCTCGACTCTGTATAATAAAAGTGAGCGTGATTGGTCGCGATGAGCGGCATCGCCGACTGACTTTCATCGCCAGTAGTGTAATATTGCTATCGAATGACAACTTATCATCGCAGAGTATCGAAATTGTGGTCTCAATTTGTCCAATCGGTCATCTCGACTCTGTATAACCAAAATGAGCGTGATCAGTCGTGACGAGCGCCATCGCTGACTGACTTTCATAGCCAGTAGTGTAATATCGCTATCGAATGACAACTAATCATCGCAGAATCTCGAAATTGCGGTCTCAGTTTGACCATAGGTCATCTCGACTCTGCATAACCAATGTGAGCGTGATTGGACGTGACGAGCGCCATCGCCGACCGACTTTCATCGCCAGTAGTGTAATATTGCTAGTCTAATGACAACTTATCATAGCAGAATCTCAAAATTGCGGTCTCAGTTTGTCCAATCGAGCATCTCGACTATGTATAACCAAAATGAGCGTGATTGGACGCGACGAGCGCGATCGCCGACCGACTTTCGTTGCCAGTAGTGTAATATTGCTAGTCTAATGACAAGTAATCATCGCAGAATCTCGAAATTGCGGTCTCAGTTTGACCATAGGTCATCTCGACTCTGTATAACCAAAATGAGTGTGATTGGACGCGACGAGTGCGATCGCCGACCGACTTTCGTCGCCAGTAGTGTAATATTGCTAGTCTAATGACAAGTAATCATCGCAGAATCTTGAAATTGCGGTCTCAGTTTGACCACAGCTCATCTCGACTCTGCATAATAAAAGTGAGCGTGATTGGTCGCGATGAGCGGCATCGCCGACTGACTTTCATCGCCAGTAGTGTAATATTGCTATCGAATGACAACTTATCATCGCAGAGTATTGAAATTGTGGTCTCAATTTGTCCAATCGGTCATCTCGACTCTGTATAACCAAAATGAGCGTGATTGGACGCGACGAGCGCCATCGCTGACCGACTTTCATCGCCAGTAGTGTAATATTGCTAGTCTAATGACAACTAATCATCGCAGAATCTCAAAATTGTGGTCTCGGTTTGACCATAGGTCATCTCGACTCTGCATAACCAATGTGAGTGTTATTGGACACGACGAGCGCCATCGCCGACCGACTTTCATCGCCAGTAGTGTAATATTGCTAGTCTAATGACAACTAATCATCGCAGAATCTCGAAATTGTGGTCTCAGTTTGACCATAGGTCATCTCGACTCTGCATAACCAATGTGAGCGTGATTGGACGTGACGAGCGCCATCGCCGACCGACTTTCATCGCCAGTAGTGTAATATTGCTAGTCTAATGACAAGTAATCATCGCAGAATCTCGAAATTGCGGTCACAGTTTGTCAAATCGGTCATCTCGACTCTGTATAACCAAAATGAGTGTGATTGGACGCAACGAGCGCGATCGCCGACCGACTTTCGTCGCCACTAGTGTAATATTGCTAGTCTAATGACAACTAATCATCGCAGAATCTCAAAATTGCGGTCTCAGTTTGTCCAATCGAGCATCTCGACTATGTATAACCAAAATGAGCGTGATTGGACGCGACGAGCGCGATCGCCGACCGACTTTCGTCGCCAGTAGTGTAATATTGCTAGTCTAATGACAAGTAATCATCGCAGAATCTCGAAATTGCGGTCTCAGTTTGACCATAGGTCATCTCGACTCTGTATAACCAAAATGAGCGTGATTGGACTCGATGAGCGCCATCGCCAACCGACTTACATCGCCAGTAGTGTATGTAATATTGCTAGTCTAATGACAACTAATCATCGCAGAATCTCAAAATTGTGGTCTCAGTTTGACCATAGGTCATCTCGACTCTGCATAACCAATGTGAGTGTGATTGGACACGACGAGCGCCATCGCCGACCGACTTTCATCGCCAGTAGTGTAATATTGCTAGTCTAATGACAAGTAATCATCGCAGAATCTCAAAATTGTGGTCTCAGTTTGATCATAGGTCATCACGACTCTGCATAACCAATCTGAGCGTGATTGGACGCGACGAGCGCCATCGCCGACCGACTTTCATCGCCAGTAGTGTAATATTGCTAGTCTAATGACAACTAATCATCGCAGAATCTCAAAATTGCAGTCTCAGTTTGACCATAGGTCATTTCGACCCTGCATAACCAAAGTGAGTGTGATCGGTCGCGACGAGCGCCATCGCCGATAGACTTTTATCGCCAGTAGTGTAATATCGCTAGTTTAATGACAACTAATCATCGCAGAATCTCGAAATTGCAGTCTCAGTTTGATCATAGGTCATCTTGACTCTGCATAACCAATGTGAGCGTGATTGGACGTGACGAGCGCCATCGCCGACCGACTTTCATCGCCAGTAGTGTAATATTGCTAGTCTAATGACAAGTAATCATCGCAGAATCTCGAAATTGCGGTCCCAGTTTGTCAAATCCGTCATCTCGACTCTGTATAACCAAAATGAGTGTGATTGGACGCAACGAGCGCGATCGCCGACCGACTTTCGTCGCCACTAGTGTAATATTGCTAGTCTAATGACAACTAATCATCGCAGAATCTCAAAATTGCGGTCTCAGTTTGTCCAATCGAGCATCTCGACTATCTATAACCAAAATGAGCGTGATTGGACGCGACGAGCGCGATCGCCGACCGACTTTCGTCGCCAGTAGTGTAATATTGCTAGTCTTAATGACAAGTAATCATCGCAGAATCTCGAAATTACGGTCTTAGTTTGACCATAGGTCATCTCGACTCTGTATAACCAAAATGAGCGTGATTGGACGCGACGAGCGCCATCGCTGACCGACTTTCATCGCCAGTAGTGTAATATTGCTAGTCTAATGACAACTAATCATCGCAGAATCTCAAAATTGTGGTCTCGGTTTGACCATAGGTCATCTCGACTCTGCATAACCAATGTGAGTGTGATTGGACACGACGAGCGCCATCGCCGACCGACTTTCATCGCCAGTAGTGTAATATTGCTAGTCTAATGACAACTAATCATCGCAGAATCTCGAAATTGTGGTCTCAGTTTGACCATAGGTCATCTCGACTCTGCATAACCAATGTGAGCGTGATTGGACGTGACGAGCGCCATCGCCGACCGACTTTCATCGCCAGTAGTGTAATATTGCTAGTCTAATGACAAGTAATCATCGCAGAATCTTGAAATTGCGGTCTCAGTTTGTCAAATCGGTCATCTCGACTCTGTATAACCAAAATGAGTGTGATTGGACGCAACGAGCGCGATCGCCGACCGACTTTCGTCGCCAGTAGTGTAATATTGCTAGTCTTAATGACAAGTAATCATCGCAGAATCTCGAAATTGCGGTCTCAGTTTGACCATAGGTCATCTCGACTCTGTATAACCAAAATGAGCGTGATTGGACGCGGCGAGCGCCATCGCCGACCGACTTTCATCGCCAGTAGTGTAATATTGCTATTCTAATGACAATTAATCATCGCAGAATCTCAAAATTGTGGTCTCGGTTTGACCATAGGTCATCTCGACTGTGCATAACCAATGTGAGTGTGATTGGACACGACGAGCACCATCGCCGACCGACTTTCATCGCCAGAAGTGTAATATTGCTAGTCTAATGACAACTAATCATCGCAGAATCTCGAAATTGTGGTCTCAGTTTGACCATAGGTCATCTCGACTCTGCATAACCAATGTGAGCGTGATTGGACGTGACGAGCGCCATCGCCGACCGACTTTCATCGCCAGTAGTGTAATATTCCTAGTCTAATGACAAGTAATCATCGCAGAATCTCGAAATTGCGGTCTCAGTTTGTCAAATCGGTCATCTCGACTCTGTATAACCAAAATGAGTGTGATTGGACGCAACGAGCGCGATCGCCGACCGACTTTCGTCGCCAGTAGTGTAATATTGCTAGTCTAATGACAAGTAATCATCGCAGAATCTCGAAATTGCGGTCTCAGTTTGACCATAGGTCATCTCGACTCTGTATAACCAAAATGAGCGTGATTGGACTCGACGAGCGCCATCGCCGACCGACTTTCATCGCCAGTAGTGTATGTAATATTGCTAGTCTAATGACAACTAATCATCGCAGAATCTCAAAATTGTGGTCTCGGTTTGACCATAGGTCATCTCGACTCTGCATAACCAATGTGAGTGTGATTGGACACGACGAGCGCCATCGCCGACCGATATTCATCGCCAGTAGTGTAATATTGCTAGTCTAATGACAAGTAATCATCGCAGAATCTCGAAATTGCGGTCACAGTTTGTCAAATCGGTCATCTCGACTCTGTATAACCAAAATGAGTGTGATTGGACGCAACGAGCGCGATCGCCGACCGACTTTCGTCGCCACTAGTGTAATATTGCTAGTCTAATGACAACTAATCATCGCAGAATCTCAAAATTGCGGTCTCAGTTTGTCCAATCGAGCATCTCGACTATCTATAACCAAAATGAGCGTGATTGGACGCGACGAGCGCCATCGCCGACTGACTTTCATCGCCAGTAGTGTAATATTGCTAGTCTAATGACAACTAATCATTGCAGAATCTCAAAATTGCGGTCTCATTTTTTCCAATCGAGCATCTCGACTCTGTTTAACCAAAATGAGTGTGATTGGACACGACGAGCGCGATCGCCGACCGACTTTCGTCGCCAGTAGTGTAATATTGCTAGTCTAATGACAAGTAATCATCGCAGAATCTTGAAATTGCGGTCTCAGTTTGACCATAGGTCATCTCGACTCTGCATAATAAAAGTGAGCGTGATTGGTCGCGATGAGCGGCATCGCCGACTGACTTTCATCGCCAGTAGTGTAATATTGCTATCGAATGACAACTTATCATCGCAGAGTATCGAAATTGTGGTCTCAATTTGTCCAATCGGTCATCTCGACTCTGTGTAACCAAAATGAGCGTGATCAGTCGTGATGAGCGCCATCGCTGACTGACTTTCATCGCCAGTAGTGTAATATCGCTATCGAATGACAACTAATCATCGCAGAATCTCGAAATTGCGGTCTCAGTTTGACCATAGGTCATCTCGACTCTGCATAACGAATGTGAGCGTGATTGGACGTGACGAGCGCCATGGCCGACCGACTTTCATCGCCAGTAGTGTAATATTGCTAGTCTAATGACAACTAATCATCGCAGAATCTCAAAATTGCGGTCTCAATTTGTCAAATCGGTCATCTCGACTCTGTATAACCAAAATGAGCGTGATCAGTCGCGATGAGCGCCATCGCCGACCGACTTTCATCGCCTGTAGTGTAATATTGCTAGTAGAATGACAAGAAATCATCGCAGAATCTCGAAATTGAGGTCTCAGATTGTCAAATCGGTCATTTCGACTCTGTATAACCAAAATAAGCGTGATTGGACGCGACGAGGCCCACCGCAGACTGACTTTCATCGCCAGTAGTGTAATATTGCTAGTCTAATGACATCTAATCATTGCAGAATCTCAAAATTGCGGTCTCAGTTTGTCCAATCGAGCATCTCGACTATGTATAACCAAAATGAGCGTGATTGGACGCGACGAGCGCGATCGCATACCGACTTTCGTCGCCAGTAGTGTAATATTGCTAGTCTAATGACAACTAATCATCGCAGAATCTCGAAATTGTGGTCTCAGTTTCATCATAGGTCACTCGACTCTGCATAACCAATGTGAGCGTGATTGGACGTGACGAGCGCCATCGCCGACCGACTTTCATCGCCAGTAGTGTAATATTGCTAGTCTAATGACAAGTAATCATCGCAGAATCTCGAAATTGTGGTGTCAGTTTGATCATAGGTCATCAAGACTCTGCATAACCAATGTGAGCGTGATTGGACGCGACGAGCGCCATCGCCGACCGACTTTCATCGCCAGTAGTGTAATATTGCTAGTCTAATGACAACTAATCATCGCAGAATCTCGAAATTGCGGTCTCAGTTTGACCAAAGGTCATCTCGACTCTGCATAACCAATGTGAGCGTGATTGGACGCGACGAGTGCCATCACCAATCGACTTTCATCGCCAGTAGTGTAATATTGCTAGTCTAATGACAACTAATCATCGCAGAATCTCAAAATTGCGGTCTCAGTTTGACCATAGGTCATTTCAACTCTGCATAACCAAAGTGAGCGTGATCGGTCGCGATGAGCGCCATCGCCGACCAACTTTGATCGCCTGTAGTGTAATATTGCTAGTCTAATGACAAGTAATCATCGCAGAATCTCGAAATTGCGGTCTCAGATTGTCAAATCGGTCATCTCGACTCTGCATAACCAAAGAACCAAAATGAGCGTGATTGGACGCGACGAGCGCGATCGCCGACCGACTTTCGTCGCCAGTAGTGTAATATTGCTAGTCTAATGACAAGTAATCATCACAAAATCTCGAAATTGCGGTCTCAGATTGTCAAATCGAGCATCTCGACTATGTATAACCAAAATGAGCATGATTGGAAGCGACGAGCGCCATCGCCGACCGACTTTCATCGCCTGTAGTGTAATATTGCTAGTCGAATGACAAGTAATCATTGCAGAATCTCGAAATTGCGGTCTCAGATTGTCATATCGGTCATCTCGACTCTGTATAACCAAAATAAGCGTGATTGGATGCGACGAGCGCCATCGCCGACCAACTTTCATCGCCAGTAGTGTAATATTGCTAGTCTAATGACAAGTAATCATCGCAGAATCTCGAAATTGTGGTGTCAGTTTGATCATAGGTCATCACGACTCTGCATAACCAATGTGAGCGTGATTGGACGTGACGAGCGCCATCGCCGACCGACTTTCATCGCCAGTAGTGTAATATTGCTAGTCTAATGACAACTAATCATCGCAGAATCTCAAAATTGCGGTCTCAGTTTGACCATAGGTCATTTCAACTCTGCATAACCAAAGTGAGCGTGATCGGTCGCGACGAGCACCATTGCCAACCGACTTTCTTCACCAGTAGTGTAATATCGCTAGTCTAATGACAACTAATCATCGCAGAATCTCGAAATTGCGGTCTCAGTTTGACCATAGGTCATCTCGACTCTGCATAACCAATGTGAGCGTGATTGGACGCGACGAGTGCCATCGCCGATCCACTTTCATCGCCAGTAGTGTAATATTGCTAGTCTAATGACAACTAATCATTGCAGAATCTGAAAATTGCGGTCTCAGTTTGTCCAATCGAGCATCTCGACTATGTATAACCAAAATGAGCGTGATTGGACGCGACGAGCGAGATCGCCGACCGACTTTCCTCGCCAGTAGTGTAATATTGCTAGTCTAATGACAACTAATCATCGCAGAATCTCGAAATTGTGGTCTCAGTTTCATCATAGGTCACTCGACTCTGCATAACCAATGTGAGCGTGATTGGACGTGACGAGCGCCATCGCCGACCGACTTCCATCGCCAGTAGTGTAATATTGCTAGTCTAATGACAAGTAATCATCGCAGAATCTTGAAATTGTGGTGTCAGTTTGATCATAGGTCATCAAGACTCTGCATAACCAATGTGAGCGTGATTGGACGCGACGAGCGCCATCGCTGACCGACTTTCATCGTCAGTAGTGTAATATTGCTAGTCTAATGACAACTAATCATCGCAGAATCTCGAAATTGCGGTCTCAGATTGTCATATCGGTCATCTCGACTCTGTATAACCAAAATAAGTGTGATTGGATGCGACGAGCGCCATCGCCGACCGACTTTCATCACCTGTAGTGTAAAATTGCTTGTCAAATGACAAGTAATCATCGCAGAATCTCGAAATTGCGGTCTCAGATTGTCATATCGGTCATCTCGACTCTGTATAACCAAAATAAGTGTGATTGGATGCGACGAGCGCCATCGCCGACCGACTTTCATCGCCAGTAGTGTAATATCGCTAGTCTAATGACAAGTAATCATCGCAAAATCTCGAAATTGCGGTCTCAGTTTGATCATAAGTCATCTCGATTCTGCATAACCAATGTGAGCGTGATTGGACGCGTTGAGCGCCATCGCCGACCGACTTTCATCGCCAGTAGTGTAATATTGCTAGTCTAATGACAAGTAATCATCGCAGAATCTCGAAATTGTGGTGTCAGTTTGATCAAAGGTCATCACGACTCTGCATAACCAATGTGAGCGTGATTGGACGTGACGAGCGCCATCGCCGACCGACTTTCATCGCCAGTAGTGTAATATTGCTAGTCTAATGACAACTAATCATCGCAGAATCTCAAAATTGCGGTCTCAGTTTGACCATAGGTCATTTCAACTCTGCATAACCAAAGTGAGCGTGATCGGTCGCGACGAGCACCATTGCCAACCGACTTTCTTCACCAGTAGTGTAATATCGCTAGTCTAATGACAACTAATCATCGCAGAATCTCGAAATTGCGGTCTCAGTTTGACCATAGGTCATCTCGACTCTGCATAACCAATGTGAGCGTGATTGGACGCGACGAGTGCCATCGCCGATCCACTTTCCTCGCCAGTAGTGTAATATTGCTAGTCTAATGACAACTAATCATCGCAGAATCTCGAAATTGTGGTCTCAGTTTCATCATAGGTCACTCGACTCTGCATAACCAATGTGAGCGTGATTGGACGTGACGAGCGCCATCGCCGACCGACTTCCATCGCCAGTAGTGTAATATTGCTAGTCTAATGACAAGTAATCATCGCAGAATCTTGAAATTGTGGTGTCAGTTTGATCATAGGTCATCAAGACTCTGCATAACCAATGTGAGCGTGATTGGACGCGACGAGCGCCATCGCTGACCGACTTTCATCGTCAGTAGTGTAATATTGCTAGTCTAATGACAACTAATCATCGCAGAATCTCGAAATTGCGGTCTCAGATTGTCATATCGGTCATCTCGACTCTGTATAACCAAAATAAGTGTGATTGGATGCGACGAGCGCCATCGCCGACCGACTTTCATCACCTGTAGTGTAAAATTGCTTGTCAAATGACAAGTAATCATCGCAGAATCTCGAAATTGCGGTCTCAGATTGTCATATCGGTCATCTCGACTCTGTATAACCAAAATAAGTGTGATTGGATGCGACGAGCGCCATCGCCGACCGACTTTCATCGCCAGTAGTGTAATATCGCTAGTCTAATGACAAGTAATCATCGCAAAATCTCGAAATTGCGGTGTCAGTTTGATCATAGGTCATCACGACTCTGCATAACCAATGTGAGCGTGATTGGACGCAACGAGCGCCATCGCCGACCGACTTTCATCGCCAGTAGTGTAATATTGCTAGTCTAATGACAAGTAATCATCGCAGAATCTCGAAATTGTGGTGTCAGTTTGATCATAGGTCATCACGACTCTGCATAACCAATGTGAGCGTGATTGGACGCAACGAGCGCCATCGCCGACCGACTTTCATCGCCAGTAGTGTAATATTGCTAGTCTAATGACAACTAATCATCGCAGAATCTCAAAATTGCGGTCTCAGTTTGACCATAGGTCATTTCGACTCTGCATAACCAAAGTGAGCTTGATCGGTCGCGACGAGCGCCATCGCCAACCGACTTTCTTCACCAGTAGTGTAATATCGCTAGTCTAATGACAACTAATCATCGCAGAATCTCGAAATTGCGGTCTCAGTTTGACCATAGGTCATCTCGACTCTGCATAACCAATGTGAGCGTGATTGGACGCGACGAGTGCCATCGCCGATCGACTTTCATCGCCAGTAGTGTAATACTGCTAGTCTAATGACAACTAATCATCGCAGAATCTCAAAATTGCGGTCTCAGTTTGACCATAGGTCATTTCAACTCTGCATAACCAAAGTGAGCGTGATCGGTCGCGATGAGCGCCATCGCCGACCGACTTTCATCGCCTGTTTTGTAATATTGCTAGTCTAATGACAAGTAATCATCGCAGAATCTCGAAATTGCGGTCTCAGATTGTCAAATCGGTCATCTCGACTCTGTATAACCAAAATGAGCGTGATTGGACGCGACGAGCGCGATCGCCGACCGACTTTCGTCGCCAGTAGTGTAATATTGCTAGTCAAATGACAAGTAATCATCGCAAAATCTCGAAATTGAGGTCTCAGATTGTCAAATCGAGCATCTCGACTATGTATAACCAAAATGAGCATGATTGGAAGCGACGAGAGCCATCGCCGACCGACTTTCATCGCCTGTAGTGTAATATTGCTAGTCGAATGACAAGTAATCATTGCAGAATCTCGAAATTGCGGTCTCAGATTGTCATATCGGTCATCTCGACTCTGTATAACCAAAATAAGCGTGATCGGATGCGACGAGCGCCATCGCCGACCGACTTTCATCGCCAGTAGTGTAATATTGCTAGTCTAATGACAAGTAATCATCGCAGAATCTCGAAATTGTGGTGTCAGTTTGATCATAGGTCATCACGACTCTGCATAACCAATGTGAGCGTGATTGGACGCGACGAGCGCCATCGCCGACCGACTTTCATCGCCAGTAGTGTAATATTGCTAGTCTAATGACAACTAATCATCGCAGAATCTCAAAATTGCGGTCTCAGTTTGACCATAGGTCATTTCGACTCTGCATAACCAAAGTGAGCGTGATCGGTCGCGACGAGCGCCATCGCCAACCGACTTTCATCACCAGTAGTGTAATATCGCTAGTCTAATGACAACTAATCATCGCAGAATCTCGAAATTGCGGTCTCAGTTTGACCATAGGTCATCTCGACTCTGCATAACCAATGTGAGCGTGATTGGACGCGACGAGTGCCATCGCCGATCGACTTTCATCGCCAGTAGTGTAATATTGCTAGTCTAATGACAACTAATCATCGCAGAATCTCAAAATTGCGGTCTCAGTTTGACCATAGGTCATTTCAACTCTGCATAACCAAAGTGAGCGTGATCGGTCGCGATGAAGGCCATCGCCGACCGACTTTCATCGCCTGTTTTGTAATATTGCTAGTCGAATGACAAGTAATTATTGCAGAATCTCGAAATTGCGGTCTCAGATTGTCATATCGGTCATCTCGACTCTGTATAACCTAAATAAGCGTGATTGGATGCGACGAGCGCCATCGCCGACCGACTTTCAACGCCAGTAGTGTAATATTGCTAGTCTAATGACAAGTAATCATCGCAGAATCTCGAAATTGCAGTCTCAGTTTGACCATAGGTCATCTCGACTCTGCATAACCAATGTGAGCGTGATGGGACGCGACGAGTGCGATCGCCGACCGACTTTCGTCGCCAGTAGTGTAATATTGCTAGTCTAATGACAAGTAATCATCGCAAAATCTCGAAATTGAGGTCTCAGATTGTCAAATCGAGCATCTCGACTATGTATAAATAAAATGAGCGTGATTGGACGCGACGAGCGCCATCGCCGACCGACTTTCATCGCCTGTAGTGTAATATTGCTAGTCAAATAACAAGTAATCATCGCAGAATCTCGAAATTGCGGTCTCAGATTGTCATATCGGTCATCTCGACTCTGTATAACCAAAATAAGTGTGATTGGATGCGACGAACGCCATCGCCGACCGACTTTCGTCGCCAGTAGTATAATATTGCTAGTCAAAGACAGTAATCATCGCAGAATCTCGAAATTGCGGTCTCAGTTTGACCATAGGTCATCTCGACTCTGCATAACCAATGTGAGTGTGATTGGACACGACGAGCGCCATCGCCGACCGTCTTTCATCGCCAGTAGTGTAATATTGCTAGTCTAATGACAACTAATCATCGCAGAATCTCGAAATTGTGGTCTCAGTTTGATCATAGGTCATCTCGACTCTGCATAACCAATGTGAGCGTGATTGGACGCGACGAGCGCCATCGCCGACAGACTTTCATCGCCAGTAGTGTAATATTGCTAGTCTAATGACAAGTAATCATCGCAGAATCTCGAAATTGTGGTCTCAGTTTGAAAATAGGTCATCACGACTCTGCATAACCAATGTGTATGGATTGGATGCGACGAGCACCATCGCCGACTGACTTTCATCGCCAGTAGTGTAATATTGCTAGTCTAATGACAACTAATCATCGTAGAATCTCAAAATTGCGGTGTCAGTTTGACCATAGGTCATTTCGACTCTGCATAACCAAAGTGAGCGTGATCGGTCGCGACGAGCGCCATCGCCAACCGACTTTCATCACCAGTAGTGTAATATCGCTAGTCTAATGACAACTAATCATCGCAGAATCTCGAAATTGCGGTCTCAGTTTGACCATAGGTCATCTCGACTCTGCATAACCAATGTGAGCGTGATTGGACGCGACGAGTGCCATCGCCGATCGACTTTCATCGCCAGTAGTGTAATATTGCTAGTCTAATGACAACTAATCATCGCAGAATCTCAAAATTGCGGTCTCAGTTTGACCATAGGTCATTTCAACTCTGCATAACCAAAGTGAGCGTGATCGGTCGCGATGACCGCCATCGCCGACCGACTTTCATCGCCTGTTTTGTTATATTGCTAGTCGAATGACAAGTAATTATTGCAGAATCTCAAAATTGCGGTCTCAGATTGTCATATCGGTCATCTCGACTCTGTATAACCTAAATAAGCGTGATTGGATGCGACGAGCGCCATCGCCGACCGACTTTCAACGCCAGTAGTGTAATATTGCTAGTCTAATGACAAGTAATCATCGCAGAATCTCGAAATTGCAGTCTCAGTTTGACCATAGGTCATCTCGACTCTGCATAACCAATGTGAGCGTGATGGGACGCGACGAGTGCGATCGCCGACCGACTTTCGTCGCCAGTAGTGTAATATTGCTAGTCTAATGACAAGTAATCATCGCAAAATCTCGAAATTGAGGTCTCAGATTGTCAAATCGAGCATCTCGACTATGTATAAATAAAATGAGCGTGATTGGACGCGACGAGCGCCATCGCCGACCGACTTTCATCGCCTGTAGTGTAATATTGCTAGTCAAATAACAAGTAATCATCGCAGAATCTCGAAATTGCGGTCTCAGATTGTCATATCGGTCATCTCGACTCTGTATAACCAAAATAAGTGTGATTGGATGCGACGAGCGCCATCGCCGACCGACTTTCGTCGCCAGTAGTATAATATTGCTAGTCTAATGACAGTAATCATCGCAGAATCTCGAAATTGCGGTCTCAGTTTGACCATAGGTCATCTCGACTCTGCATAACCAATGTGAGTGTGATGGGACACGACGAGCGCCATCGCCGACCGTCTTTCATCGCCAGTAGTGTAATATTGCTAGTCTAATGACAACTAATCATCGCAGAATCTCGAAATTGTGGTCTCAGTTTGATCATAGGTCATCTCGACTCTGCATAACCAATGTGAGCGTGATTGGACGCGACGAGCGCCATCGCCGACAGACTTTCATCGCCAGTAGTGTAATATTGCTAGTCTAATGACAAGTAATCATCGCAGAATCTCGAAATTGTGGTCTCAGTTTGAAAATAGGTCATCACGACTCTGCATAACCAATGTGTATGGATTGGATGCGACGAGCACCATCGCCGACTGACTTTCATCGCCAGTAGTGTAATATTGCTAGTCTAATGACAACTAATCATCGTAGAATCTCAAAATTGCGGTGTCAGTTTGACCATAGGTCATCTCGACTCTGCATAACCAAAGTGAGCGTGATCGGTCGCGATGAGCGCCATCGCCGACCGACTTTCATCGCCTGTAGTGTAATATTGCTAGTCTAATGACAAGTAATCATCGCAGAATCTCGAAATTGCGGTCTCAGATTGTCAAATCGGTCATCTCGACTCTGCATAACCAAAGAACCAAAATGAGCGTGATTGGACGCGACGAGCGCGATCGCCGACCGACTTTCATCGCCAGTAGTGTAATATTGCTAGTCTAATGACAAGTAATCATCGCAAAATCTCAAAATTGCGGTCTCAGATTGTCAAATCGAGCATCTCGACTATGTATAACCAAAATGAGCGTGATTGGACGCGAGGAGCGCCATCGCCGACCGACTTTCATCGCCTGTAGTGTAATATTGCTAGTCAAATGACAAGTAATCATCGCAGAATCTCGAAATTGCGGTCTCAGATTGTCATATTGGTCATCTCGACTCTGTATAACCAAAATAAGTGTGATTGGATGCGACGAGCGCCATCGCCGACCGACTTTCGTCGCCAGTAGTGTAATATTGCTAGTCTAATGACAAGTAATCATCGCAGAATCTCGAAATTGCGGTCTCAGTTTGACCATAGGTCATCTCGACTCTGTATAACCAAAATGAGCGTGATTGGACGCGACGAGTGCGATCGCCGACCGACTTTCATCGCCAGTAGTGTAATATTGCTAGTCTAATGACAACTAATCATCGCAGAATCTCAAAATTGTGGTCTCGGTTTGACCATAGGTCATCTCGACTCTGCATAACCAATGTGAGTGTGATGGGACACGACGAGCGCCATCGCCGACCGTCTTTCATCGCCAGTAGTGTAATATTGCTAGTCTAATGACAACTAATCATCGCAGAATTTCGAAATTGTGGTGTCAGTTTGATCATAGGTCATCACGACTCTGCATAACCAATGTGTGCGTGATTGGACGCGACGAGCGCCATCGCTGACTGACTTTCATCACCAGTAGTGTAATATTGCTAGTCTAATGACAACTAATCATCGTAGAATCTCAAAATTGCGGTCTCAGTTTGACCATAGGTCATTTCGACTCTGCATAACCAAAGTGAGCGTGATCGGTCGCGACGAGCGCCATCGCGACCGACTTCCATCGCCAGTAGTGTAATATTGCTAGTCTAGTGACAACTAATCATCGCAGAATCTCGAAATTGTGGTGTGAGTTTGATCATAGGTCATCACGACTCTGCATAACCAATGTGAGCGTGATTGGACGCGACGAGCGCCATCGCCGACCGACTTTCATCGCCAGTAGTGTAATATTGCTAGTCTAATGACAACTAATCATCGCAGAATCTCAAAATTGCGGTCTCAGTTTGACCATAGGTCATCTCGACTCTGCATAACCAATGTGAGCGTGATTGGACGCGATCGCCAGTAGTGTAATATTGCTAGTATAATGACAACTAATCATCGCAGAATCTCAAAATTGCGGTCTCAGTTTGACCATAGGTCATTTCAACTCTGCATAACCAAAGTGAGTGTGATCGGTCGCGATGAGCGCCATCGCCGACCGACTTTCATCGCCTGTAGTGTAATATTGCTAGTCTAATGACTAGTAATCATCGCAGAAACTCGAAATTGCGGTCTCAGATTGTCAAATCGGTCATCTCGACTCTGCATAACCAAAGAACCAAAATGAGCGTGATTGGACGCGACGAGTGCGATCGCCGACCGACTTTCGTCGCCAGTAGTGTAATATTGCTAGTCTAATGACAAGTAATCATCGCAAAATCTCGAAATTGCGGTCTCAGATTGTCAAATCGAGCATCTCGACTATGTATAACCAAAATGAGCATGATTGGAAGCGACGAGAGCCATCGCCGACCGACTTTCATCGCCTGTAGTGTAATATTGCTAGTCGAATGACAAGTAATCATAGCAGAATCTCGAAATTGCGGTCTCAGATTGTCATATCGGTCATCTCGACTCTGTATAACCAAAATAAGCGTGATTGGATGCGACGAGCGCCATCGCCGACCGACTTTCATCGCCAGTAGTGTAATATTGCTAGTCTAATGACAAGTAATCATCGCAGAATCTCGAAATTGTGGTGTCAGTTTGATCATAGGTCATCACGACTCTGCATAACCAATGTGAGCGTGATTGGACGCGACGAGCGCCATCGCCGACCGACTTTCATCGCCAGTAGTGTAATATTGCTAGTCTAATGACAACTAATCATCGCAGAATCTCAAAATTGCGGTCTCAGTTTGACCATAGGTCATTTCGACTCTGCATAACCAAAGTGATCGTGATCGGTCGCGACGAGCGCCATCGCCAACCGACTTTCATCACCAGTAGTGTAATATCGCTAGTCTAATGACAACTAATCATCGCAGAATCTCGAAATTGCGGTCTCAGTTTGACCATAGGTCATCTCGACTCTGCATAACCAATGTGAGCGTGATTGGACGCGACGAGTGCCATCGCCGATCGACTTTCATCGCCAGTAGTGTAATATTGCTAGTCTAATGACAACTAATCATCGCAGAATCTCAAAATTGCGGTCTCAGTTTGACCATAGGTCATTTCAACTCTGCATAACCAAAGTGAGCGTGATCGGTCGCGATGAGCGCCATCGCCGACCGACTTTCATCGCCTGTTTTGTAATATTGCTAGTCGAATGACAAGTAATCATTGCAGAATCTCGAAATTGCGGTCTCAGATTGTCATATCGGTCATCTCGACTCTGTATAACCTAAATAAGCGTGATTGAATGCGACGAGCGCCATCGCCGACCGACTTTCAACGCCAGTAGTGTAATTTTGCTAGTCTAATGACAAGTAATCATCGCAGAATCTCGAAATTGCAGTCTCAGTTTGATCATAGGTCATCTCGACTCTGCATAACCAATGTGAGCATGATTGGAAGCGACGAGCGCCATCGCCGACAGACTTTCATCGCCAGTAGTGTAATATTGCTAGTCTAATGACAAGTAATCATCGCAGAATCTCGAAATTGTGGTCTCGGTTTGATCATAGGTTATCACGACTCTGCATAACCAATGTGTGCGTGATTGGACGCGACGAGAGCCATCGCCGACCGACTTTCATCGCCAGTAGTGTAATATTGCTAGTCTAATGACAACAAATCATCGCAGAATCTCAAAATTGCGGTCTCAGTTTGACCATAGGTCATTTCAACTCTGCATAACCAAAGTGAGCGTGATCGGTCGCGATGAGCGCCATCGCCGACCGACTTTCATTGCCTGTAGTGTAATATTGCTAGTCTAATGACAAGTAATCATCGCAGAATCTCAAAAATGCGGTTTCAGATTGTCAAATCGGCCATCTCGACTCTGTATAACCAAAATGAGCGTGATTGGACGCAATGAGCGCGATCGCCGACCAACTTTCGTCGCCAGTAGTGTAATATTGCTAGTCTAATGACAAGTAATCATCGCAAAATCTCGAAATTGCGGTCTCAGATTGTCAAATTGAGCATCTCGACTCTGTATAACCAAAATGAGCGTGATTGGACACGACGAGCGCCATCGCTGACCGACTTTCATCGCCTGTAGTGTAATATTGCTAGTCAAATGATAAGTAATCATCGCAGAATCTCGAAATTGCGGTCTCAGATTGTCATATCGGTCATCTCGAATCTCTATAACCAAAATAAGTGTGATTGGATGCGACGAGCGCCATCGCCGACCGACTTTCGTCGCCAGTAGTGTAATATTGCTAGTCTAATGACAAGTAATCATCGCAGAATCTCGAAATTGCGGTCTCAGTTTGACCATAGGTCATCTCGACTCTGTATAAACAAAATGAGCGTGATTGGACGCGACGAGTGCGATCGCCGACCGACTTTCATCGCCAGTAGTGTAATATTGCTAGTCTAATGACAACTAATCATCGCAGAATCTCAAAATTGTGGTCTCGGTTTGACCATAGGTCATCTCGACTCTGCATAACCAATGTGAGTGTGATGGGACACGACGAGCGCCATCGCCGACCGTCTTTCATCGCCAGTAGTGTAATATTGCTAGTCTAATGACAACTAATCATCGTAGAATCTCAAAATTGCGGTTTCAGTTTGACCATAGGTCATTTCGACTCTGCATAACCAAAGTGAGCGTGATCGGTCGCGACGAGCGCCATCGCCGACCGACTTTCATCGCCAGTAGTGTAATATTGCTAGTCTAATGACAAGAAATCATCGCAGAATCTCAAAATTGCGGTTTCAGTTTGACCATAGGTCATTTCAACTCTGCATAACCAAAGTGAGCGTGATCGGTCGCGATGAGCGCCATCGCCGACCGACTTTCATCGCCTGTAGTGTAATATTGCTAGTCTAATGACAAGTAATCATCGCAGAATCTCAAAAATGCGGTTTCAGATTGTCAAATCGGCCATCTTGACTCTGTATAACCAAAATGAGCGTGATTGGACGCAATGAGCGCGATCGCCGACCAACTTTCGTCGCCAGTAGTGTAATATTGCTAGTCTAATGACAAGTAATCATCGCAAAATCTCGAAATTGCGTTCTCAGATTGTCAAATCGAGCATCTCGACTATGTATAACCAAAATGAGCGTGATTGGACACGACGAGCGCCATCGCCGACCGACTTTCATCGCCTGTAGTGTAATATTGCTAGTCAAATGATAAGTAATCATCGCAGAATCTCGAAATTGCGGTCTCAGATTGTCATATCGGTCATCTCGACTCTCTATAATCAAAATAAGTGTGATTGGATGCGACGAGCGCCATCGCCGACCGACTTTCGTCGCCAGTAGTGTAATATTGCTAGTCTAATGACAAGTAATCATCGCAGAATCTCGAAAATGCGGTCTCAGTTTGACCATAGGTCATCTTGACTCTGTATAAACAAAATGAGCGTGATTGGACGCAACGAGTGCGATCGCCGACCGACTTTCATCGGCAGTAGTGTAATATTGCTAGTCTAATGACAACTAATCATCGCAGAATCTCAAAATTGTGGTCTCGGTTTGACCATAGGTCATCTCGACTCTGCATAACCAATGTAAGTGTGATGGGACACGACGAGCGCCATCGCCGACCGTCTTTCATCGCCAGTAGTGTAATATTGCTAGTCTAATGACAACTAATCATCGCAGAATCTCGAAATTGTGGTCTCAGTTTGATCATAGGTCATCTCGACTCTACATAACCAATGTGAGCGTGATTGGACGCGACGAGCGCCATCGCCGAAAGACTTTCATCGCCAGTAGTGTAATATTGCTAGTCTAATGACAAGTAATCATCGCAGAATCTCGAAATTGTGGTCTCAGTTTGATCATAGGTCATCACGACTCTGCATAACCAATGTGAGCATGATTGGACGCCACGAGCGCCATCGCCGACCGACTTTTATTGCCAGTAGTGTAGTATTGCTAGTCTAATGACAACTAATCATCGTAGAATCTCAAAATTGCGGTCTCAGTTTGACCATAGGTCATTTTGACTCTGCATAACCAAAGTGAGCGTGATCGGTCGCGACGAGCACCATCGCCGACTGACTTTCATCGCCAGTAGTGTAATATTGCTAGTCTAATGACAACTAATCATCGTAGAATCTCAAAATTGCGGTCTCAGTTTGACCATAGGTCATTTTGACTCTGCATAACCAAAGTGAGCGTGATCGGTCGCGACGAGCGCCATCGCCGACCGACTTTCATCGCCAGTAGTGTAATATTGCTAGTCTAATGACAACTAATCATCGCAGAATCTGAAAATTGCGGTCTCAGTTTGACCATAGGTCATTTCAACTCTGCATAACCAAAGTGAGCGTGATCGGTCGCGATGAGCGCCATCGCCGACCGACTTTCATCGCCAGTAGTGTAATATTGCTAGTCTAATGACAACTAATCATCGTAGAATCTCAAAATTGCGGTCTAAGTTTGACCATAGGTCATTTTGACTCTGCATAACCAAAGTGAGCGTGATCGGTCGCGACGAGCGCCATCGCCGACCGACTTTCATCGCCAGTAGTGTAATATTGCTAGTCTAATGACAAGTAATCATCGCAGAATCTCGAAAATGCGGTCTCAGTTTGACCATAGGTCATCTCGACTCTGTATAAACAAAATGAGCGTGATTGGACGCAACGAGTGCGATCGCCGACCGACTTTCATCGGCAGTAGTGTAATATTGCTAGTCTAATGACAACTAATCATCGCAGAATCTCAAAATTGTGGTCTCGGTTTGACCATAGGTCATCTCGACTCTGCATAACCAATGTAAGTGTGATGGGACACGACGAGCGCCATCGCCGACCGTCTTTCATCGCCAGTAGTGTAATATTGCTAGTCTAATGACAGCTAATCATCGCAGAATCTCGAAATTGTGGTCTCAGTTTGATCATAGGTCATCTCGACTCTACATAACCAATGTAAGCGTGATTGGACGCGACGAGCGCCATCGCCGACAGACTTTCATCGCCAGTAGTGTAATATTGCTAGTCTAATGACAAGTAATCATCGCAGAATCTCGAAATTGTGGTCTCAGTTTGATCATAGGTCATCACGACTCTGCATAACCAATGTGAGCATGATTGGACGCCACGAGCGCCATCGCCGACCGACTTTTATTGCCAGTAGTGTAGTATTGCTAGTCTAATGACAACTAATCATCGTAGAATCTCAAAATTGCGGTCTCAGTTTGACCATAGGTCATTTTGACTCTGCATAACCAAAGTGAGCGTGATCGGTCGCGATGAGCGCCATCGCCGACCGACTTTCATCGCCAGTAGTGTAATATTGCTAGTCTAATGACAACTAATCATCGTAGAATCTCAAAATTGCGGTCTCAGTTTGACCATAGGTCATTTTGACTCTGCATAACCAAAGTGAGCGTGATCGGTCGCGACGAGCGCCATCGCCGACCGACTTTCATTGCCAGTAGTGTAATATTGCTAGTCTAATGACAACTAATCATCGCAGAATCTCAAAATTGCGGTCTCAGTTTGACCATAGGTCATTTCAACTCTGCATAACCAAAGTGAGCGTGATCGGTCGCGATGAGCGCCATCGCCGACCGACTTTCATCGCCTGTAGTGTAATATTGCTAGTCTAATGACAAGTAATCATCGCAGAATCTCGAAAATGCGGTCTCAGATTGTCAAATCGGCCATCTCGACTCTGTATAACCAAAATGAGCGTGATTGGACGCAATGAGCGCGATCGCCGACCGACTTTCGTCGCCAGTAGTGTAATATTGCTAGTCTAATGACAAGTAATCATCGCAAAATCTCGAAATTGCGGTCTCAGATTGTCAAATCGCGCATCTCGACTATGTATAACCAAAATGAGCGTGATTGGACGCGACGAGTGCGATCGCCGACCGACTTTCGTCGCCAGTAGTGTAATATTGCTAGTCTAATGACAAGTAATCATCGCAGAATGTCCAAATTGCGGTCTCGGTTTGACCATAGGTCATCTCGACTCTGTATAAACAAAATGAGCGTGATTGGACGCAACGAGTGCGATCGCCGACTGACTTTCATCGGCAGTAGTGTAATATTGCTAGTCTAATGACAACTAATCATCGCAGAATCTCAAAATTGTGGTCTCGGTTTGACCATAGGTCATCTCGACTCTGCATAACCAATGTAAGTGTGATGGGACACGACGAGCGCCATCGCCGACCGTCTTTCATCGCCAGTAGTGTAATATTGCTAGTCTAATGACAACTAATCATCGCAGAATCTCGAAATTGTGGTCTCACTTTGATCATAGGTCATCTCGACTCTACATAACCAATGTGAGCGTGATTGGACGCGACGAGCGCCATCGCCGACAGACTTTCATCGCCAGTAGTGTAATATTGCTAGTCTAATGACAAGTAATCATCGCAGAATCTCGAAATTGTGGTCTCAGTTTGATCATAGGTCTCCACGACTCTGCATAACCAATGTGTGCGTGATTGGACGCGACGAGCACCATCACCGACTGACTTTCATCGCCAGTAGTGTAATATTGCTAGTCTAATGACAACTAATCATCGTAGAATCTCAAAATTGCGGTCTCAGTTTGACCATAGGTCATTTTGACTCTGCATAACCAAAGTGAGCGTGATCGGTCGCGACGAGCGCCATCGCCGACCGACTTTCATCGCCAGTAGTGTAATATTGCTAGTCTAATGACAACTAATCATCGCAGAATCTCAAAATTGCGGTCTCAGTTTGACCATAGGTCATTTCAACTCTGCATAACCAAAGTGAGCGTGATCGGTCGCGATGAGCGCCATCGCCGACCGACTTTCATCGCCAGTAGTGTAATATTGCTAGTCTAATGACAACTAATCATCGTAGAATCTCAAAATTGCGGTCTAAGTTTGACCATAGGTCATTTTGACTCTGCATAACCAAAGTGAGCGTGATCGGTCGCGACGAGCGCCATCGCCGACCGACTTTCATCGCCAGTAGTGTAATATTGCTAGTCTAATGACAACTAATCATCGCAGAATCTCAAAATTGCGGTCTCAGTTTGACCATAGGTCATTTCAACTCTGCATAACCAAAGTGAGCGTGATCGGTCGCGATGAGCGCCATCGCCGACCGACTTTCATCGCCTGTAGTGTAATATTGCTAGTCTAATGACAAGTAATCATCACAGAATCTCGAAAATGCGGTCTCAGATTGTCAAATCGGCCATCTCGACTCTGTAAAACCAAAATGAGCGTGATTGGACGCAATGAGCGCGATCGCCGACCGACTTTCGTCGCCAGTAGTGTAATATTGCTAGTCTAATGACAAGTAATCATCGCAGAATCTCGAAATTGTGGTCTCAGTTTGATCATAGGTCTCCACGACTCTGCATAACCAATGTGTGCGTGATTGGACGCGACGAGCACCATCGCCGACTGACTTTCATCGCCAGTAGTGTAATATTGCTAGTCTAATGACAACTAATCATCGTAGAATCTCAAAATTGCGGTCTCAGTTTGACCATAGGTCATTTTGACTCTGCATAACCAAAGTGAGCGTGATCGGTCGCGACGAGCGCCATCGCCGACTGACTTTCATCGCCAGTAGTGTAATATTGCTAGTCTAATGACAACTAATCATCGCAGAATCTCAAAATTGCGGTCTCAGTTTGACCATAGGTCATTTCAACTCTGCATAACCAAAGTGAGCGTGATCGGTCGCGATGAGCGCCATCGCCGACCGACTTTCATCGCCAGTAGTGTAATATTGCTAGTCTAATGACAACTCATCATCGTAGAATCTCAAAATTGCGGTCTAAGTTTGACCATAGGTCATTTTGACTCTGCATAACCAAAGTGAGCGTGATCGGTCGCGACGAGCGCCATCGCCGACCGACTTTCATCGCCAGTAGTGTAATATTGCTAGTCTAATGACAACTAATCATCGCAGAATCTCAAAATTGCGGTCTCAGTTTGACCATAGGTCATTTCAACTCTGCATAACCAAAGTGAGCGTGATCGGTCGCGATGAGCGCCATCGCCGACCGACTTTCATCGCCTGTAGTGTAATATTGCAAGTCTAATGACAAGTAATCATCACAGAATCTCGAAAATGCGGTCTCAGATTGTCAAATCGGCCATCTCGACTCTGTATAACCAAAATGAGCGTGATTGGACGCAATGAGCGCGATCGCCGACCGACTTTCGTCGCCAGTAGTGTAATATTGCTAGTCTAATGACAAGTAATCATCGCAAAATCTCGAAATTGCGGTCTCAGATTGTCAAATCGTGCATCTCGACTATGTATAACCAAAATGAGCGTGATTGGACACGTGTGCGATCGCCGACCGACTTTCGTCGCCAGTAGTGTGATATTGCTAGTCTAATGACAAGTAATCATCGCAAAATCTCGAAATTGCGGTCTCAGTTTGACCATAGGTCATCTCGACTCTGTATAACCAAAATGAGCGTGATTGGACGCGACGAGCGCCATCGCCGACCGACTTTCATCGCCAGTAGTGTAAAATTGCTAGTCTAATGACAACTAATCATCGCAGAATCTCAAAATTGTGGTTTCGGTTTGACCATAGGTCATCTCGACTCTGCATAACCAATGTGAGTGTGATTGGACATGACGAGCGCCATCGCCGACCGACTTTCATTGCCAGTAGTGTAATATTGCTAGTCTAATGGCAACTAATCATCGCAGAATCTCGAAATTGTGGTCTCAGTTTGACAATAGGTCATTTCAACTCTGCATAACCAAAGTGAGCGTGATCGGTCGCGATGAGCGCCATCGCCGACCGACTTTCATCGCCTGTAGTGTAATATTGCTAGTCTAATGACAAGTAATCATCGGAGAATCTCGAAATTGCGGTCTCAGATTGTCGAATCGGTCATCTCGACTCTGTATAACCAAAATGAGCGTGATTGGACACGACGAGCACGATCGCCGACCGACTTTCGTCGCCAGTAGTGTAATATTGCTAGTCTAATGACAACTAATCATCGCAGAATCTCAAAATTGCCGTCTCAGTTTGACCATAGGTCATCTCGACTCTGCATAACCAATGTGGGCGTGATTGGACGCGACGAGCGCGATCGCCGACCGACTTTCATCGCCAGTAGTGTAATATTGCTAGTCTAATGACAACTAATCATCGCAAAATCTCGAAATTGCGGTCTCAGATTGTCAAACCGTGCATCTCGACTGTATAACCAAAATGAGCGTGATTGGACGCGACGAGTGTGATCGCCGACCGACTTTCGTCGCCAGTAGTGTAATATTGCTAGTCTAATGACAAGTAATCATCGCAGAATCTCGAAATTGCGGTCTCAGTTTGACCATAGGTCATCTCGACTCTGCATAACAAAAGTGAGCGTGATTGGTCGCGATGAGCGGCATCGCCGACTGACTTTCATCGCCAGTAGTGAAATATTGCTATCGAGTGACAACTTATCATCGCAGAATATCGAAATTGTGGTCTCAATTTGTCCAATCGGTCATCTCGACTCTGTATAACCAAAATGAGCGTGATCAGTCGTGATGAGCGACATCGCTGACTGACTTTCATCGCCAGTAGTGTAATATCGCTATCGAATGACAACTAATCATCGCAGAATCTCGAAATTGCGGTCTCAGTTTGACCATAGGTCATCTCGACTCTGCATAACCAATGTGAGTATGATTGGACGTGACGAGCGCCATCGCCGACCGACTTTCATCGCCAGTAGTGTAATATTGCTAGTCTAATGACAACTAATCATCGCAGAATCTCAAAATCGCGGTCTCAATTTGTCAAATCGGTCATCTCGACTCTGTATAACCAAAATGAGTGTGATTGGACGCGACGAGCGCGATCGCCGACCGACTTTCGTCGCCACTATTGTAATATTGCTAGTCTAATGACAACTAATCATCGCAGAATCGCGAAATTGTGGTCTCAGTTTCATCATAGGTCACTCGACTCTGCACAACCAATGTGAGCGTGATTGGACGTGACGAGCGCCATCGCCGACCGACTTTCATCGCCAGTAGTGTAATATTGCTAGTCTAATGACAAGTAATCATCGCAGAATCTCGAAATTGTGGTGTCAGTTTGATCATAGGTCATCAAGACTCTGCATAACCAATGTGAGCGTGATTGGACGCGACGAGCGCCATCGCCGACCGACTTTCATCGCCAGTAGTGTAATATTGCTAGTCTAATGACAACTAATCATCGCAGAATCTCGAAATTGCGGTCTCAGTTTGCCCATAGGTCATCTCGACTCTGCATAACCAATGTGAGCGTGATTGGACGCGACGAGTGCCATCACCGATCGACTTTCATCGCCAGTAGTGTAATATTGCTAGTCTAATGACAACTAATCATCGCAGAATCTCAAAATTGCGGTCTCAGTTTGACCATAGGTCATTTCAACTCTGCATCACCAAAGTGAGCGTGATCGGTCGCGATGAGCGCCATCGCCGACCGACTTTAATCGCCCGTAGTGTAATATTGCTAGTCTAATGACAAGTAATCATCGCAGAATCTCGAAATTGCGGTCTCAGATTGTCAAATCGGTCATCTCGACTCTGCATAACCAAAGAACCAAAATGAGCATGATTGGACGCGACGAGCGTGATCGCCGACCGACTTTCATCGCCAGTAGTGTAATATTGCTAGTCTAATGACAAGTAATCATCGCAAAATCTCGAAATTGCGGTCTCAGTTTGACCATCAGTCATTTCGACTCTGCATAACCAATGTGAGCGTGATTGGACGCGACGAGCGCCATCGCCGACCGACTTTCATCGCCAGTAGTGTAATATTGCTAGTCTAATGACAAGTAATCATCGCAAAATCTCGAAATTGCGGTCTCAGATTGTCAAACCGCGCATCTCGACTGTATAACCAAAATGAGCGTGATTGGACGCGACGAGCGCGATCGCCGACCGACTTTCGTCGCCAGTAGTGTAATATTGCTAGTCTTAATGACAAGTAATCATCGCAGAATCTCGAAATTGCGGTCTTAGTTTGACCATAGGTCATCTCGACTCTGTATAGCCAAAATGAGCGTGATTGGACGCGACGAGCGCCATCGCTGACCGACTTTCATCGCCAGTAGTGTAATATTGCTAGTCTAATGACAAGTAATCATCGCAGAATCTCGAAATTGCGGTCTCAGATTGTCAAATCGGTCATCTCGACTCTGCATAACCAAAGAACCAAAATGAGCATGATTGGACGCGACGAGCGCGATCGCCGACCGACTTTCGTCGCCAGTAGTGTAATATTGCTAGTCTAATGACAAGTAATCATCGCAAAATCTCGAAATTGCGGTCTCAGATTGTCAAATCGAGCATCTCGACCATGTATAACCAAAATGAGCGTGATTGGACGCGACGAGCGCCATCGCCGACCGACTTTCATCGCCTGTAGTGTAATATTGCTAGTCAAATGACAAGTAATCATCGCAGAATCTCGAAATTGCGGTCTCAGATTGTCATATCGGTCATCTCGACCATGCATAACGAAAATGAGCGTGATTGGACGCAACGAGCGCCATCGCCGACCGACTTTCATCGCCAGTAGTGTAATATTGCTGGTGTAATGACAAGTAATCATCGCAAAATCTCGAAATTGCGGTCTCAGATTGTCAAACCGCGCATCTCGACTGTATAACCAAAATGAGCATGATTGGACGCGATGAGCGCGATCGCCGACCGACTTTTGTCGCCAGTAGTGTAATATTGCTAGTCTAATGACAAGTAATCATCGCAAAATCTCGAAATTGCGGTCTCAGATTGTCAAACCGCGCATCTCGACTGTAAAACCAAAATGAGCGTGATTGGACGCGATGAGCGCGATCGCCGACCGACTTTTGTGGCCAGTAGTGTAATATTGCTAGTCGAATGACAAGTAATCATCGCAGAATTTCGAAATTGAGGTCTCAGATTGTCAAATCGGTCATTTCGACTCTGTATAACCAAAATGAGTGTGATTGGACGCGACGAGCGCGATCGCCGACCGACTTTCATCGCCAGTAGCGTAATATTGCTAGTCTAATGACAACTAATCATCGCAGCATCTAGAAATTGTGGTCTCAGTTTCATCATAGGTCATCTCGACTCTGCATAACCAATGTGAGTGTGATTGGACACGACGAGCGCCATCGCCGACCGACTTTCATCGCCAGTAGTGTAATATTGCTAGTCTAATGACAAGTAATCATCGCAGAATCTCGAAATTGTGGTCTCAGTTTGATCATAGGTCATCACGACTCTGCATAACCAATGTGAGCGTAATTGGACGCGACGAACGCCATCGCCGACCGACTTTCATCGCCAGTAGTGTAATATTGCTAGTCTAATGACAACTAATCATCGCAGAATCTCAAAATTGCGGTCTCAGTTTGACCATAGGTCATTTCGACTCTGCATAACCAAAGTGAGTGTGATCGGTCGCGACGAGCGCCATCGCCGACCGACTTTCATCGCCAGTAGTGTAATATCGCAGTCTAATGACAACTAATCATTGCAGAATCTCGAAATTGCAGTCTCAGTTTGACCATAGGTCATCTTGACTTTGCATAACCAATGTGAGCGTGATTGGACGTGACGAGCGCCATCGCCGACCGACTTTCATCGCCAGTAGTGTAATATTGCTAGTCCAATGACAAGTAATCATCGCAGAATCTCGAAATTGCGGTCCCAGTTTGTCAAATCCGTCATCTCGACTCTGTATAACCAAAATGAGTGTGATTGGACGCAACGAGCGCGATCGCCGACCGACTTTCGTCGCCACTAGTGTAATATTGCTAGTCTAATGACAACTAATCATCGCAGAATCTCAAAATTGCGGTCTCAGTTTGTCCAATCGAGCATCTCGACTATCTATAACCAAAATGAGCGTGATTGGACGCGACGAGCGCGATCGCCGACCGACTTTCGTCGCCAGTAGTGTAATATTGCTAGTCTTAATGACAAGTAATCATCGCAGAATCTCGAAATTGCGGTCTTAGTTTGACCATAGGTCATCTCGACTCTGTATATCCAAAATGAGCGTGATTGGACGCGACGAGCGCCATCGCTGACCGACTTTCATCGCCAGTAGTGTAATATTGCTAGTCTAATGACAACTAATCATCGCAGAATCTCAAAATTGTGGTCTCGGTTTGACCCGAGGTCATCTCGACTCTGCATAACCAATGTGAGTGTGATTGGACACGACGAGCGCCATCGCCGACAGACTTTCATCGCCAGTAGTGTAATATTGCTAGTCTAATGACAAGTAATCATCGCAGAATCTCGAAATTGTGGTCTCAGTTTGATCATAGGTCATCACGACTCTGCATAACCAATGTGAGCGTAATTGGACGCGACGAACGCCATTGCTGACCGACTTTCATCGCCAGTAGTGTAATATTGCTAGTCTAATGACAACTAATCATCGCAGAATCTCAAAATTGCGGTCTCAGTTTGACCATAGGTCATTTCGACTCTGCATAACCAAAGTGAGTGTGATCGGTCGCGACGAGCGCCATCGCCGACCGACTTTCATCGCCAGTAGTGTAATATCGCTAGTCTAATGACAACTAATCATCGCAGAATCTCGAAATTGCAGTCTCAGTTTGACCATAGGTCATCTTGACTTTGCATAACCAATGTGAGCGTGATTGGACGTGACGAGCGCCATCGCCGACCGACTTTCATCGCCAGTAGTGTAATATTGCTAGTCCAATGACAAGTAATCATCGCAGAATCTCGAAATTGCGGTCCCAGTTTGTCAAATCCGTCATCTCGACTCTGTATAACCAAAATGAGTGTGATTGGACGCAACGAGCGCGATCGCCGACCGACTTTCGTCGCCACTAGTGTAATATTGCTAGTCTAATGACAACTAATCATCGCAGAATCTCAAAATTGCGGTCTCAGTTTGTCCAATCGAGCATCTCGACTATCTATAACCAAAATGAGCGTGATTGGACGCGACGAGCGCGATCGCCGACCGACTTTCGTCGCCAGTAGTGTAATATTGCTAGTCTTAATGACAAGTAATCATCGCAGAATCTCGAAATTGCGGTCTTAGTTTGACCATAGGTCATCCCGACTCTGTATAACCAAAATGAGCGTGATTGGACGCGACGAGCGCCATCGCTGACCGACTTTCATCGGCAGTAGTGTAATATTCCTAGTCTAATGACAACTAATCATCGCAGAATCTCAAAATTGTGGTCTCGGTTTGACCATAGGTCATCTCGACTCTGCATAACCAATGTGAGTGTGATTGGACACGACGAGTGCCATCGCCGACCGACTTTCATCGCCAGTAGTGTAATATTGCTAGTCTAATGACAACTAATCGTCGCAGAATCTCGAAATTGTGGTCTCAGTTTGATCATAGGTCATCTCGACTCTGCATAACCAATGTGAGCGTGATTGGACAAGACGAGCGCCATCGCCGACCGACTTTCATCGCCAGTAGTGTAATATTGCTAGTCTAATGACAAGTAATCATCGCAGAATCTTGAAATTGTGGTCTTAGTTTGATCATAGGTCATCATGACTCTGCATAACCAATGTGAGCGTGATTGGACGCGACGAGCGCCATCGCCGACCGACTTTCATCGCCAGTAGTGTAATATTGCTAGTCTAATGACAACTAATCATCGCAGAATCTCAAAATTGCAGTCTCAGTTTGACCATAGGTCATTTCGACTCTGCATAACCAAAGTGAGCATGATCGGTCGCGACGAGCGCCATCGCCGACCGACTTTCATCGCCAGTAGTGTAATATCGCTATCGAATGATAACTTATCATCGTAGAATATCGAAATTGTGGTCTCAATTTTTCCAATCGGTCATCTTGACTCTGTATAACAAACATGATCGTGATTGGACGCAACGAGCGGCATCGCCGACCGACTTTCATCGCCAGTTATGTAATATCGCTATCGAAAGACAACTTATCATCGCAGAATATCGAAATTGTGGTCTCAGTTTGTCCAATCGGTCATCTCGACTCTGTATAACCAAAATGAGTGTGGTCAGTCGCGACGAGCAGCATCGCCGACCGACTTTCATCGCCAGTAGTGTAATATCGCTATCGAATGACAACTAATCATCGCAGAATCTCGAAATTGCGGTCTCAGTTTGACCATAGGTCATCTCGACTCTGCATAACCAATGTGAGCGTGATTGGATGTGACGAGCGCCATTGCCGACCGACTTTCATCGCCAGTAGTGTAATATTGCTAGTCTAATGACAAGTAATCATCGCAGAATCTCGAAATTGCGGTCTCAGTTTGTCAAATCGGTCATCTCGACTCTGTATAACCAAAATGAGTGTGATTGGACGCGACGAGCGCGATCGCCGACCGACTTTCATCGCCAGTAGTGTAATATTGCTAGTCTAATGACAAGTAATCATCGCAGAATCTCGAAATTGCGGTCTCAGTTTGACCATAGGTCATCTCGACTCTGTATAACCAAAATGAGCGTGATTGGACGCGACGAGCGCCATCGCCGACCGACTTTCATCGCCAGTAGTGTAATATTGCTAGTCTAATGACAACTAATCATCGCAGAATCTCGAAATTGTGGTCTCAGTTTGATCATAGGTCATCTCGACTCTGCATAACCAATGTGAGTGTGATTGGACACGACGAGCGCCATCGCCGACCGACTTTCATCGCCAGTAGTGTAATATTGCTAGTCTAATGACAACTAATCATCGCAAAATCTCAAAATTGTGGTCTCGGTTTGACCATAGGTCATCTCGACTCTGCATAACCAATGTGAGTGTGATTGGACACGACGAGCACCATCGCCGACCGACTTTCATCGCCAGTAGTGTAATATTGCTAGTCTAATGACAACTAATCATCGCAGAATCTCGAAATTGTGGTCTCAGTTTGATCATAGGTCATCTCGACTCTGCATAACCAATGTGACCGTGATTGGACGAGACGAGCGCCATCGCCGACCGACTTTCATTGCCAGTAGTGTAATATTGCTAGTCTAATGACAAGTAATCATCGCAGAATCTTGAAATTGTGGTCTTAGTTTGATCATAGGTCATCACGACTCTGCATAACCAATGTGAGCGTGATTGGACGCGACGAGCGCCATCGCCGACCGACTTTCATCGCCAGTAGTGTAATATTGCTAGTCTAATGACAACTAATCATCGCAGAATCTCAAAATTGCAGTCTCAGTTTGACCATAGGTCATTTCGACTCTGCATAACAAAAGTGAGCATGATCGGTCGCGACGAGCGCCATCGCAGACCGACTTTCATCGCCAGTAGTGTAATATTGCTAGTCTAATGACAACTAATCATCGCAGAATCTCAAAATTGCAGTCTCAGTTTGACCATAGGTCATTTCGACTCTGCATAACAAAAGTGAGCATGATCGGTCGCGACGAGCGCCATCGCCGACCGACTTTCATCGCCAGTAGTGTAATATCGCTATCGAATGATAACTTATCATCGTAGAATATCGAAATTGTGGTCTCAATTTTTCAAATCGGTCATCTGGACTCTGTATAAAAAAGATGATCGTGATTGGCCGCAACGAGCGGCATCGCCGACCGACTTTCATCGCCAGTAATGTAATATCGCTATCGAAGGACAACTTATCATCACAGAATATCGAAATTGTGGTCTCAGTTTGTCCAATCGGTCATCTCGACTCTGTATAACCAAAATGAGCGTGATCAGTCGCGACGAGCGCCATCGCTGACTGACTTTCATCGCCAGTAGTGTAATATCGCTATCGAATGACAACTAATCATCGCAGAATCTCGAAATTGCGGTCTCAGTTTGACCATAGGTCATCTCGACTCTGCATAACTAATGTGAGCGTGATTGGACGTGACGAGCGCCATTGCCTACCGACTTTCATCGCCAGTAGTGTAATATTGCTAGTCTAATGACAAGTAATCATCGCAGAATCTCGAAATTGCGGTCTTAGTTTGTCAAATCGGTCATCTCGACTCTTTATAACCAAAATGAGTGTGATTGGACGCGACGAGCGCGATCGCCGACCGACTTTCCTCGCCAGTAGTGTAATATTGCTAGTCTAATGACAAGTAATCATCGCAGAATCTCGAAATTGCGGTCTCAGTTTGACCATAGGTCATCTCGACTCTGTATAACCAAAATGAGCGTGATTGGACGCGATGAGCGCGATCGCCGACCGACTTTCATTGCCAGTAGTGTAATATTGCTAGTCTAAAGACAACTAATCATCGCAGAATCTCAAAATTGTGGTCTCAGTTTGACCATAGGTCGTCTCGACTCTGCATAACCAATGTGAGTGTGATTGGACACGACGAGCGCCATCGCCGACCGACTTTCATCGCCAGTAGTGTAATATTGCTAGTCTAATGACAACTAATCATCGCAGAATCTCGAAATTGTGGTCTCAGTTTGATCATAGGTCATCTCGACTCTGCATAACCAAAATGAGCGTGATTTGACGCGACGAGTGCCATCGCCGACCGACTTTCATCGCCAGTAGTGTAATATTGCTAGTCTAATGACAACTAATCATCGCAGAATCTCAAAATTGTGGTCTCGGTCTGACCATAGGTCATCTCGACTCTGCATAACCAATGTGAGTGTGATTGGACACGACGAGCGCCATCGCCGACCGACTTTCATCGCCAGTAGTGTAATATTGCTAGTCTAATGACAACTAATCATCGCAGAATCTCGAAATTGTGGTCTCAGTTTGATCATAGGTCATCTCGACTCTGCATAACCAATGTGAGCGTGATTGGACGCGACGAGCGCCATCGCCGACCAACTTTCATCGCCAGTAGTGTAATATTGCTAGTCTAATGACAACTAATCATTGCAGAATCTCAAAATTGTGGTCTCGGTTTGACTATAGGTCATCTCGACTCTGCATAACCAATGTGAGTGTGATTGGACACTACGAGCGCCATCGCCGACCGACTTTCATCGCCAGTAGTGTAATATTGCTAGTCTAATGACAACTAATCATCGCAGAATCTCAAAATTGTGGTCTCGGTTTGACCATAGGTCATCTCGACTCTGCATAACCAATGTGAGTGTGATTGGACACGACGAGCGCCATCGCCGACCGACTTTCATCGCCAGTAGTGTAATATTGCTAGTCTAATGACAACTAATCATCGCAGAATCTGGAAATCGTGGTCTCAGTTTGATCATTGGTCATCACGACTCTGCATAACCAATGTGAGCGTGATTGGACGCCACGAGCGCCATCGCCGACCGACTTTCATTGCCAGTAGTGTAGTATTGCTAGTCTAATGACAACTAATCATCGCAGAATCTCAAAATTGCGGTCTCAGTTTGACCATAGGTCATTTCGACTCTGCATAACCAAAGTGAGTGTGATCGATCGCGACGAGCGCCATCGCCGACCGACTTTCATTGCCAGTAGTGTAATACCGCTAGTCTAATGACAACTAATCATCGCAGAATCTCGAAATTGCGGTCTCAGATTGTCAAATCGGTCATCTCGACTCTGTATAACCAAAATGAGCGAGATTGGACGCGACGAGCGCGATCGCCGACCGACTTTCGTCGCCAGTAGTGTAATATTGCTAGTCTAATGACAACTAATCATCGCAGAATCTCAAAATTGCGGTCTCAGTTTGACCATAGGTCATCTCGACTCTGCATAACCAATGTGGGCGTGATTGGACGCGACGAGCGCCATCGCCGACCGACTTTCATCGCCAGTAGTGTAATATTCCTAGTCTAATGACAAGTAATCATCGCAGAATCTCGAAATTGTGGTCTCAGTTTGATCATAGGTCATCTCGACTCTGCATAACCAATGTGAGCGTGATTGGACGCGACGAGCGCCATCGCCGACCGACTTTCATCGCCAGTAGTGTAATATTGCTAGTCTAATGACAAGTAATCATCGCAGAATCTCGAAATTGCGGTCCCAGTTTGTCAAATCGGTCATCTCGACTCTGTATAACCAAAATGAGTGTGATTGGACGCAACGAGCGCGATCGCCGACCGACTTTCGTCGCCAGTAGTGTAATATTGCTAGTCTAATGACAACTAATCATCGCAGAATCTCAAAATTGCGGTCTCAGTTTGATCATAGGTCATCTCGACTCTGCATAACCAAAATGAGCGTGATTTGACGCGACGAGTGCCATCGCCGACCAACTTTCATTGCCAGTAGTGTAATATTGCTAGTCTAATGACAACTAATCATCGCAGAATCTCAAAATTGTGGTCTCGGTCTGACCATAGGTCATCTCGACTCTGCATAACCAATGTGAGTGTGATTGGACACGACGAGCGCCATCGCCGACCGACTTTCATCGCCAGTAGTGTAATATTGCTAGTCTAATGACAACTAATCATCGCAGAATCTCGAAATTGTGGTCTCAGTTTGATCATAGGTCATCTCGACTCTGCATAACCAATGTGAGCGTGATTGGACGCGACGAGCGCCATCGCCGACCGACTTTCATCGCCAGTAGTGTTATATTGCTAGTCTAATGACAACTAATCATCGCAGAATCTCAAAATTGCAGTCTCAGTTTGACCATAGGTCATTTCGACTCTGCATAACAAAAGTGAGCATGATCGGTCGCGACGAGCGCCATCGCAGACCGACTTTCATCGCCAGTAGTGTAATATTGCTAGTCTAATGACAACTAATCATCGCAGAATCTCAAAATTGCAGTCTCAGTTTGACCATAGGTCATTTCGACTCTGCATAACAAAAGTGAGCATGATCGGTCGCGACGAGCGCCATCGCCGACCGACTTTCATCGCCAGTAGTGTAATATCGCTATCGAATGATAACTTATCATCGTAGAATATCGAAATTGTGGTCTCAATTTTTCCAATCGGTCATCTTGACTCTGTATAAAAAAGATGATCGTGATTGGACGCAACGAGCGGCATCGCCGACCGACTTTCATCGCCAGTAATGTAATATCGCTATCGAAGGACAACTTATCATCACAGAATATCGAAATTGTGGTCTCAGTTTGTCCAATCGGTCATCTCGACTCTGTATAACCAAAATGAGCGTGATCAGTCGCGACGAGCGCCATCGCTGACTGACTTTCATCGCCAGTAGTGTAATATCGCTATCGAATGACAACTAATCATCGCAGAATCTCGAAATTGCGGTCTCAGTTTGACCATAGGTCATCTCGACTCTGCATAACTAATGTGAGCGTGATTGGACGTGACGAGCGCCATTGCCTACCGACTTTCATCGCCAGTAGTGTAATATTGCTAGTCTAATGACAAGTAATCATCGCAGAATCTCGAAATTGCGGTCTCAGTTTGTCAAATCGGTCATCTCGACTCTTTATAACCAAAATGAGTGTGATTGGACGCGACGAGCGCGATCGCCGACCGACTTTCCTCGCCAGTAGTGTAATATTGCTAGTCTAATGACAAGTAATCATCGCAGAATCTCGAAATTGCGGTCTCAGTTTGACCATAGGTCATCTCGACTCTGTATAACCAAAATGAGCGTGATTGGACGCGATGAGCGCGATCGCCGACCGACTTTCATTGCCAGTAGTGTAATATTGCTAGTCTAATGACAACTAATCATCGCAGAATCTCAAAATTGTGGTCTCAGTTTGACCATAGGTCGTCTCGACTCTGCATAACCAATGTGAGTGTGATTGGACACGACGAGCGCCATCGCCGACCGACTTTCATCGCCAGTAGTGTAATATTGCTAGTCTAATGACAACTAATCATCGCAGAATCTCGAAATTGTGGTCTCAGTTTGATCATAGGTCATCTCGACTCTGCATAACCAATGTGAGCGTGATTGGACGCGACGAGCGCCATCGCCGACCGACTTTCATCGCCAGTAGTGTAATATTGCTAGTCTAATGACAAGTAATCATCGCAGAATCTCGAAATTGCGGTCCCAGTTTGTCAAATCGGTCATCTCGACTCTGTATAACCAAAATGAGTGTGATTGGACGCAACGAGCGCGATCGCCGACCGACTTTCGTCGCCAGTAGTGTAATATTGCTAGTCTAATGACAACTAATCATCGCAGAATCTCAAAATTGCGGTCTCAGTTTGTCCAATCGAGCATCTCGACTCTGTATAACCAAAATGAGTGTGATTGGACGCAACGAGCGCGATCGCCGACCGACTTTCGTCGCCAGTAGTGTAATATTGCTAGTCTAATGACAAGTAATCATCGCAGAATCTCGAAATTGCGGTCTCAGTTTGACCATAGGTCATCTCGACTCTGTATAACCAAAATGAGCGTGATTTGACGCGACGAGTGCCATCGCCGACCGACTTTCATCGCCAGTAGTGTAATATTGCTAGTCTAATGACAACTAATCATCGCAGAATCTCAAAATTGTGGTCTCGGTCTGACCATAGGTCATCTCGACTCTGCATAACCAATGTGAGTGTGATTGGACACGACGAGCGCCATCGCCGACCGACTTTCATCGCCAGTAGTGTAATATTGCTAGTCTAATGACAACTAATCATCGCAGAATCTCGAAATTGTGGTCTCAGTTTGATCATAGGTCATCTCGACTCTGCATAACCAATGTGAGCGTGATTGGACGCGACGAGCGCCATCGCCGACCAACTTTCATCGCCAGTAGTGTAATATTGCTAGTCTAATGACAACTAATCATTGCAGAATCTCAAAATTGTGGTCTCGGTTTGACTATAGGTCATCTCGACTCTGCATAACCAATGTGAGTGTGATTGGACACTACGAGCGCCATCGCCGACCGACTTTCATCGCCAGTAGTGTAATATTGCTAGTCTAATGACAACTAATCATCGCAGAATCTCAAAATTGTGGTCTCGGTTTGACCATAGGTCATCTCGACTCTGCATAACCAATGTGAGTGTGATTGGACACGACGAGCGCCATCGCCGACCGACTTTCATCGCCAGTAGTGTAATATTGCTAGTCTAATGACAACTAATCATCGCAGAATCTGGAAATCGTGGTCTCAGTTTGATCATAGGTCATCACGACTCTGCATAACCAATGTGAGCGTGATTGGACGCCACGAGCGCCATCGCCGACCGACTTTCATTGCCAGTAGTGTAGTATTGCTAGTCTAATGACAACTAATCATCGCAGAATCTCAAAATTGCGGTCTCAGTTTGACCATAGGTCATTTCGACTCTGCATAACCAAAGTGAGTGTGATCGGTCGCGACGAGCGCCATCGCCGACCGACTTTCATTGCCAGTAGTGTAATACCGCTAGTCTAATGACAACTAATCATCGCAGAATCTCGAAATTGCGGTCTCAGATTGTCAAATCGGTCATCTCGACTCTGTATAACCAAAATGAGCGAGATTGGACGCGACGAGCGCCATTGCCTACCGACTTTCATCGCCAGTAGTGTAATATTGCTAGTCTAATGACAAGTAATCATCGCAGAATCTCAAAATTGCGGTCTCAGTTTGACCATAGGTCATCTCGACTCTGCATAACCAATGTGGGCGTGATTGGACGCGACGAGCGCCATCGCCGACCGACTTTCATCGCCAGTAGTGTAATATTCCTAGTCTAATGACAAGTAATCATCGCAGAATCTCGAAATTGTGGTCTCAGTTTGATCATAGGTCATCTCGACTCTGCATAACCAATGTGAGCGTGATTGGACGCGACGAGCGCCATCGCCGACCGACTTTCATCGCCAGTAGTGTAATATTGCTAGTCTAATGACAAGTAATCATCGCAGAATCTCGAAATTGCGGTCCCAGTTTGTCAAATCGGTCATCTCGACTCTGTATAACCAAAATGAGTGTGATTGGACGCAACGAGCGCGATCGCCGACCGACTTTCGTCGCCAGTAGTGTAATATTGCTAGTCTAATGACAACTAATCATCGCAGAATCTCAAAATTGCGGTCTCAGTTTGTCCAATCGAGCATCTCGACTCTGTATAACCAAAATGAGTGTGATTGGACGCAACGAGCGCGATCGCCGACCGACTTTCGTCGCCAGTAGTGTAATATTGCTAGTCTAATGACAAGTAATCATCGCAGAATCTCGAAATTGCGGTCTCAGTTTGACCATAGGTCATCTCGACTCTGTATAACCAAAATGAGCGTGATTTGACGCGACGAGTGCCATCGCCGACCGACTTTCATTGCCAGTAGTGTAATATTGCTAGTCTAATGACAACTAATCATCGCAGAATCTCAAAATTGTGGTCTCGGTCTGACCATAGGTCATCTCGACTCTGCATAACCAATGTGAGTGTGATTGGACACGACGAGCGCCATCGCCGACCGACTTTCATCGCCAGTAGTGTAATATCGCTATCGAATGATAACTTATCATCGTAGAATATCGAAATTGTGGTCTCAATTTTTCCAATCGGTCATCTTGACTCTGTATAAAAAAGATGATCGTGATTGGACGCAACGAGCGGCATCGCCGACCGACTTTCATCGCCAGTAATGTAATATCGCTATCGAAGGACAACTTATCATCACAGAATATCGAAATTGTGGTCTCAGTTTGTCCAATCGGTCATCTCGACTCTGTATAACCAAAATGAGCGTGATCAGTCGCGACGAGCGCCATCGCTGACTGACTTTCATCGCCAGTAGTGTAATATCGCTATCGAATGACAACTAATCATCGCAGAATCTCGAAATTGCGGTCTCAGTTTGACCATAGGTCATCTCGACTCTGCATAACTAATGTGAGCGTGATTGGACGTGACGAGCGCCATTGCCTACCGACTTTCATCGCCAGTAGTGTAATATTGCTAGTCTAATGACAAGTAATCATCGCAGAATCTCGAAATTGCGGTCTCAGTTTGTCAAATCGGTCATCTCGACTCTGTATAACCAAAATGAGTGTGATTGGACGCGACGAGCGCGATCGCCGACCGACTTTCCTCGCCAGTAGTGTAATATTGCTAGTCTAATGACAAGTAATCATCGCAGAATCTCGAAATTGCGGTCTCAGTTTGACCATAGGTCATCTCGACTCTGTATAACCAAAATGAGCGTGATTGGACGCGATGAGCGCGATCGCCGACCGACTTTCATTGCCAGTAGTGTAATATTGCTAGTCTAATGACAACTAATCATCGCAGAATCTCAAAATTGTGGTCTCAGTTTGACCATAGGTCATCTCGACTCTGCATAACCAATGTGAGTGTGATTGGACACGACGAGCGCCATCGCCGACCGACTTTCATCGCCAGTAGTGTAATATTGCTAGTCTAATGACAACTAATCATCGCAGAATCTCGAAATTGTGGTCTCAGTTTGATCATAGGTCATCTCGACTCTGCATAACCAATGTGAGCGTGATTGGACGCGACGAGCGCCATCGCCGACCGACTTTCATCGCCAGTAGTGTAATATTGCTAGTCTAATGACAAGTAATCATCGCAGAATCTCGAAATTGCGGGTCTCAGTTTGTCAAATCGGTCATCTCGACTCTGTATAACCAAAATGAGTGTGATTGGACGCAACGAGCGCGATCGCCGACCGACTTTCGTCGCCAGTAGTGTAATATTGCTAGTCTAATGACAACTAATCATCGCAGAATCTCAAAATTGCGGTCTCAGTTTGTCCAATCGAGCATCTCGACTCTGTATAACCAAAATGAGTGTGATTGGACGCAACGAGCGCGATCGCCGACCGACTTTCGTCGCCAGTAGTGTAATATTGCTAGTCTAATGACAAGTAATCATCGCAGAATCTCGAAATTGCGGTCTCAGTTTGACCATAGGTCATCTCGACTCTGTATAACCAAAATGAGCGTGATTTGACGCGACGAGTGCCATCGCCAACCGACTTTCATCGCCAGTAGTGTAATATTGCTAGTCTAATGACAACTAATCATCGCAGAATCTCAAAATTGTGGTCTCGGTCTGACCATAGGTCATCTCGACTCTGCATAACCAATGTGAGCGTGATTGGACGCGACGAGCGCCATCGCCGACCAACTTGCATCGCCAGTAGTGTAATATTGCTAGTCTAATGACAACTAATCATTGCAGAATCTCAAAATTGTGGTCTCGGTTTGACTATAGGTCATCTCGACTCTGCATAACCAATGTGAGTGTGATTGGACACTACGAGCGCCATCGCCGACCGACTTTCATCGCCAGTAGTGTAATATTGCTAGTCTAATGACAACTAATCATCGCAGAATCTCAAAATTGTGGTCTCGGTTTGACCATAGGTCATCTCGACTCTGCATAACCAATGTGAGTGTGATTGGACACGACGAGCGCCATCGCCGACCGACTTTCATCGCCAGTAGTGTAATATTGCTAGTCTAATGACAAGTAATCATCGCAGAAACTCGAAATTGCGGTCTCAGTTTGACCATAGGTCTTCTTGACTCTGTATAACAAAAATGAGTGTGATTGGACGCGACGAGCGCGATCGCCGATCGACTTTCGTCGCCAGTAGTGTAATATTGCTAGTCTAATGACAACTAATCATCGCAGAATCTCGAAATTGCGGTCTCAGATTGTCATATCGGTCATCTCGACTCTGTATAACCAAAATAAGTGTGATTGGATGCGACGAGCGCCATCGCCGACCGACTTTCATCGCCAGTAGTGTAATATTGCTAGTCTAATGACAAGTAATCATCGCAGAAACTCGAAATTGCGGTCTCAGTTTGACCATAGGTCTTCTTGACTCTGTATAACAAAAATGAGTGTGATTGGACGCGACGAGCGCGATCGCCGATCGACTTTCGTCGCCAGTAGTGTAATATTGCTAGTCTAATGACAACTAATCATCGCAGAATCTCGAAATTGTGGTCTCAGTTTCATCATAGGTCATCTCGACTCTGCATAACCAATGTGAGCGTGATTGGACGTGACGAGCGCCATCGCCGACCGTCTTTCATCGCCAGTAGTGTAATATTGCTAGTCTAATGACAAGTAATCATCGCAGAATCTCGAAATTGCGGTCTCAGTTTGACCATAGGTCATCTCGACTCTGCATAACCAAAGTGAGCGTGATCGGTCGCGACGAGCGCCATCGCCGACCGACTTTCATCGCCAGTAGTGTAATATCGCTATCGAATGATAACTTATCATCGTAGAATATCGAAATTGTGGTCTCAATTTTTCCAATCGGTCATCTTGACTCTGTATAACAAAGATGATCGTGATTGGACGCAACGAGCGGCATCGCCAACCGACTTTCATCGCCAGTAATGTAATATCGCTATCGAAAGACAACTTATCATCGCAGAATATCGAAATTGTGGTCTCAGTTTGTCCAATCGGTCATCTCGACTCTGTATAACCAAAATGAGCGTGATCAGTCGCGACGAGCGCCATCGCTGACTGACTTTCATAGCCAGTAGTGTAATATCGCTATCGAATGACAACTAATCATCGCAGAATCTCGAAATTGCGGTCTCAGTTTGACCATAGGTCATCTCGACTCTGCATAACTAATGTGAGCGTGATTGGACGTGACGAGCGCCATTGCCGACCGACTTTCATCGCCAGTAGTGTAATATTGCTAGTCTAATGACAAGTAATCATCGCAGAATCTCGAAATTGCGGTCTCAGTTTGTCAAATCGGTCATCTCGACTCTGTATAACCAAAATGAGTGTGATTTAACGCGACGAGCGCGATCGCCGACCAACTTTCGTCGCCAGTAGTGTAATATTGCTAGTCTAATGACAAGTAATCATTGCAGAATCTCGAAATTGCGGTCTCAGTTTGACCATAGGTCATCTCGACTCTGTATAACCAAAATGAGCGTGATTGGACGCGACGAGCGCTATCGCCGACCGACTTTCATCGCCAGTAGTGTAATATTGCTAGTCTAATGACAACTAATCATCGCAGAATCTCGAAATTGTGGTCTCAGTTTGATCATAGGTCATCTCGACTCTGCATAACCAATGTGAGTGTGATTGGACACGACGAGCGCCATCGCCGACCGACTTTCATCGCCAGTAGTGTAATATTGCTAGTCTAATGACAACTAATCATCGCAGAATCTCAAAATTGTGGTCTCGGTTTGACCATAGGTCATCTCGACTCTGCATAACCAATGTGAGTGTGATTGGACACGACGAGCACCATCGCCGACCGACTTTCATCGCCAGTAGTGTAATATTGCTAGTCTAATGACAACTAATCATCGCAGAATCTCGAAATTGTGGTCTCAGTTTGATCATAGGTCATCTCGACTCTGCATAACCAATGTGAGCGTGATTGGACGAGACGAGCGCCATCGCCTACCGACTTTCATTGCCAGTAGTGTAATATTGCCAGTCTAATGACAAGTAATCATCGCCGAATCTTGAAATTGTGGTCTTAGTTTGATCATAGGTCATCACGACTCTGCATAACCAATGTGAGCGTGATTGGACGCGACGAGCGCCATCGCCGACCGACTTTCATCGCCAGTAGTGTAATATTGCTACTCTAATGACAAGTAATCATCGCCGAATCTTGAAATTGTGGTCTTAGTTTGATCATAGGTCATCACGACTCTGCATAACCAATGTGAGCGTGATTGGACGCGACGAGCGCCATCGCCGACCGACTTTCATCGCCAGTAGTGTAATATTGCTAGTCTAATGACAACTAATCATCGCAGAATCTCAAAATTGCAGTCTCAGTTTGACCATAGGTCATTTCGACTCTGCATAACAAAAGTGAGCATGATAGGTCGCGACGAGCGCCATCGCAGACCGACTTTCATCGCCAGTAGTGTAATATTGCTAGTCTAATGACAACTAATCATCGCAGAATCTCAAAATTGCAGTCTCAGTTTGACCATAGGTCATTTCGACTCTGCATAACAAAAGTGAGCATGATCGGTCGCGACGAGCGCCATCGCCGACCGACTTACATCGCCAGTAGTGTAATATCGCTATCGAATGATAACTTATCATCGTAGAATATCGAAATTGTGGTCTCAATTTTTCCAATCGGTCATCTTGACTCTGTATAACAAAGATGATCGTGATTGGACGCAACGAGCGGCATCGCCGACTGACTTTCATCGCCAGTAATGTAATATCGATATCGAAGGACAACTTATCATCGCAGAATATCGAAATTGTGGTCTCAGTTTGTCCAATCGGTCATCTCAACTCTGTATAACCAAAATGAGCGTGATCAGTCGCGACGAACGCCATCACTGACTGACTTTCATCGCCAGTAGTGTAATATCGCTATCGAATGACAACTAATCATCGCAGAATTTCGAAATTGCTGTCTCAGTTTGACCATAGGTCATCTCGACTCTGCATAACTAATGTGAGCGTGATTGGACGTGACGAGCGCCATTGCCGACCGACTTTCATCGCCAGTAGTGTAATATTGCTAGTCTAATGACAAGTAATCATCGCAGAATTTCGAAATTGCGGTCTCAGTTTGTCAATCGGTCATCTCGACTCTTTATAACCAAAATGAGTGTGATTGGACGCGACGAGCGCGATCGCCGACCGACTTTCCTCGCCAGTAGTGTAATATTGCTAGTCTAATGACAAGTAATCATCGCAGAATCTCGAAATTGCGGTCTCAGTTTGACCATAGGTCATCTCGACTCTGTATAACCAAAATGAGCGTGATTGGACGCGACGAGCGCGATCGCCGACCGACTTTCATCGCCAGTAGTGTAATATTGCTAGTCTAATGACAACTAATCATCGCAGAATCTCAAAATTGTGGTCTCGGTTTGACCATAGGTCGTCTCGACTCTGCATAACCAATGTGAGCGTGATTGGACGCGACGAGCGCCATCGCCGACCGACTTTCATCGCCAGTAGTGTAATATTGCTAGTCTAATGACAACTAATCATCGCAGAATCTCAAAATTGCAGTCTCAGTTTGACCATAGGTCATTTCGACTCTGCATAACAAAAGTGAGCATGATAGGTCGCGACGAGCGCCATCGCAGAACGACTTTCATCGCCAGTAGTGTAATATTGCTAGTCTAATGACAACTAATCATCGCAGAATCTCAAAATTGCAGTCTCAGTTTGACCATAGGTCATTTCGACTCTGCATAACAAAAGTGAGCATGATCGGTCGCGACGAGCGCCATCGCCGACCGACTTACATCGCCAGTAGTGTAATATCGCTATCGAATGATAACTTATCATCGTAGAATATCGAAATTGTGGTCTCAATTTTTCCAATCGGTCATCTTGACTCTGTATAACAAAGATGATCGTGATTGGACGCAACGAGCGGCATCGCCGACCGACTTTCATCGCCAGTAATGTAATATCGATATCGAAGGACAACTTATCATCGCAGAATATCGAAATTGTGGTCTCAGTTTGTCCAATCGGTCATCTCAACTCTGTATAACCAAAATGAGCGTGATCAGTCGCGACGAGCGCCATCACTGACTGACTTTCATCGCCAGTAGTGTAATATCGCTATCGAATGACAACTAATCATCGCAGAATTTCGAAATTGCTGTCTCAGTTTGACCATAGGTCATCTCGACTCTGCATAACTAATGTGAGCGTGATTGGACGTGACGAGCGCCATTGCCGACCGACTTTCATCGCCAGTAGTGTAATATTGCTAGTCTAATGACAAGTAATCATCGCAGAATCTCGAAATTGCGGTCTCAGTTTGTCCAATCGAGCATCTCGACTATGTATAACCAAAATGAGTGTGATTGGACGCGACGAGCGCGATCGCCGACCGACTTTCGTCGCCAGTAGTGTAATATTGCTAGTCTAATGACAACTAATCATCGCAGAATCTCGAAATTGTGGTCTCAGTTTCATCATAGGTCATCTCGACTCTGCATAACCAATGTGAGCGTGATTGGACGTGACGAGCGCCATCGCCGACCGACTTTCATCGCCAGTAGTGTAATATTGCTAGTCTAATGACAAGTAATCATCGCAGAATCTCGAAATTGCGGTCTCAGTTTGACCATAGGTCATCTCGACTCTGCAGAACCAATGTGAGCGTGATTGGACGCGACGAGTGCCATCACCGATCGACTTTCATCGCCAGTAGTGTAATATTGCTAGTCTAATGACAACTAATCATCGCAGAATCTCAAAATTGCGGTCTCAGTTTGACCATAGGTCATTTCAACTCTGCATAACCAAAGTGAGCGTGATCGGTCGCGATGAGCGCCATCGCCGACCGACTTTCATCGCCTGTAGTGTAATATTGCTAGTCTAATGACAAGCAATCATCGGAGAATCTCGAAATTGCGGTCTCAGATTGTCAAATCGGTCATCTCGACTCTGTATAACCAAAATGAGCGTGATTGGACACGACGAGCGCGATCGCCGACCGACTTTCGTCGCCAGTAGTGTAATATTGCTAGTCTAATGACAAGTAATCATCGCAGAATCTCGAAATTGCGGTCTCAGTTTGTCAAATCGGTCATCTCGACTCTTTATAACCAAAATGAGTGTGATTGGACGCGACGAGCGCGATCGCCGACCGACTTTCCTCGCCAGTAGTGTAATATTGCTAGTCTAATGACAAGTAATCATCGCAGAATCTCGAAATTGCGGTCTCAGTTTGACCATAGGTCATCTCGACTCTGTATAACCAAAATGAGCGTGATTGGACGCGACGAGCGCGATCGCCGACCGACTTTCATCGCCAGTAGTGTAATATTGCTAGTCTAATGACAACTAATCATCGCAGAATCTCAAAATTGTGGTCTCGGTTTGACCATAGGTCGTTTCGACTCTGCATAACCAATGTGAGTGTGATTGGACACGACGAGCGCCATCGCCGACCGACTTTCATCGCCAGTAGTGTAATATTGCTAGTCTAATGACAACTAATCATCGCAGAATCTCGAAATTGTGGTCTCAGTTTGATCATAGGTCATCTCAACTATGCATAACCAATGTGAGCGTGATTGGACGCGACGAGCGCCATCGCCGACCGACTTTCATCGCCAGTAGTGTAATATTGCTAGTCTAATGACAACTAATCATCGCAGAATCTCAAAATTGCAGTCTCAGTTTGACCATAGGTCATTTCGACTCTGCATAACAAAAGTGAGCATGATAGGTCGCGACGAGCGCCATCGCAGAACGACTTTCATCGCCAGTAGTGTAATATTGCTAGTCTAATGACAACTAATCATCGCAGAATCTCAAAATTGCAGTCTCAGTTTGACCATAGGTCATTTCGACTCTGCATAACAAAAGTGAGCATGATCGGTCGCGACGAGCGCCATCGCCGACCGACTTACATCGCCAGTAGTGTAATATCGCTATCGAATGATAACTTATCATCGTAGAATATCGAAATTGTGGTCTCAATTTTTCCAATCGGTCATCTTGACTCTGTATAACAAAGATGATCGTGATTGGACGCAACGAGCGGCATCGCCGACCGACTTTCATCGCCAGTAATGTAATATCGATATCGAAGGACAACTTATCATCGCAGAATATCGAAATTGTGGTCTCAGTTTGTCCAATCGGTCATCTCAACTCTGTATAACCAAAATGAGCGTGATCAGTCGCGACGAGCGCCATCACTGACTGACTTTCATCGCCAGTAGTGTAATATCGCTATCGAATGACAACTAATCATCGCAGAATTTCGAAATTGCTGTCTCAGTTTGACCATAGGTCATCTCGACTCTGCATAACTAATGTGAGCGTGATTGGACGTGACGAGCGCCATTGCCGACCGACTTTCATCGCCAGTAGTGTAATATTGCTAGTCTAATGACAAGTAATCATCGCAGAATCTCGAAATTGCGGTCTCAGTTTGTCAAATCGGTCATCTCGACTCTTTATAACCAAAATGAGTGTGATTGGACGCGACGAGCGCGATCGCCGACCGACTTTCCTCGCCAGTAGTGTAATATTGCTAGTCTAATGACAAGTAATCATCGCAGAATCTCGAAATTGCGGTCTCAGTTTGACCATAGGTCATCTCGACTCTGTATAACCAAAATGAGCGTGATTGGACGCGACGAGCGCGATCGCCGACCGACTTTCATCGCCAGTAGTGTAATATTGCTAGTCTAATGACAACTAATCATCGCAGAATCTCAAAATTGTGGTCTCGGTTTGACCATAGGTCGTCTCGACTCTGCATAACCAATGTGAGTGTGATTGGACACGACGAGCGCCATCGCCGACCGACTTTCATCGCCAGTAGTGTAATATTGCTAGTCTAATGACAACTAATCATCGCAGAATCTCGAAATTGTGGTCTCAGTTTGATCATAGGTCATCTCGACTATGCATAACCAATGTGAGCGTGATTGGACGCGACGAGCGCCATCGCCGACCGACTTTCATCGCCAGTAGTGTAATATTGCTAGTCTAATGACAAGTAATCATCGCAGAATCTCAAAATTGCGGTCTCAGTTTGTCCAATCGAGCATCTCGACTCTTTATAACCACAATGAGTGTGATTGGACGCAACGAGCGCGATCGCCGACCGACTTTCGTCGCCAGTAGTGTAATATTGCTAGTCTAATGACAACTAATCATCGCAGAATCTCAAAATTGTGGTCTCGGTTTGACCATAGGTCGTCTCGACTCTGCATAACCAATGTGAGTGTGATTGGACACGACGAGCGCCATCGCCGACCGACTTTCATCGCCAGTAGTGTAATATTGCTAGTCTAATGACAACTAATCATCGCAGAATCTCGAAATTGTGGTCTCAGTTTGATCATAGGTCATCTCGACTATGCATAACCAATGTGAGCGTGATTGGACGCGACGAGCGCCATCGCCGACCGACTTTCATCGCCAGTAGTGTAATATTGCTAGTCTAATGACAAGTAATCATCGCAGAATCTCGAAATTGCGGTCTCAGTTTGACCATAGGTCATCTCGACTCTGTATAACCAAAATGAGCGTGATTGGACGCGACAAGTGCCATCGCCGACCGACTTTCATCGCCAGTAGTGTAATATTGCTAGTCTAATGACAACTAATCATCGCAGAATCTCAAAATTGTGGTCTCGGTCTGACCATAGGTCATCTCGACTCTGCATAACCAATGTGAGTGTGATTGGACATGACGAGCGCCATCGCCGACCGACTTTCATCGCCAGTAGTGTAATATTGCTAGTCTAATGACAACTAATCATCGCAAAATCTCGAAATTGTGGTCTTAGTTTGATCATAGGTCATCTCGACTCTGCATAACCAATGTGAGCGTGATTGGACGCGACGAGCGCCATCACCGACCAACTTTCATCGCCAGTAGTGTAATATTGCTAGTCTAATGACAACTAATCATTGCAGAATCTCAAAATTGTGGTCTCGGTTTGACCATAGGTCATCTCGACTCTGCATAACCAATGTGAGTGTGATTGGACACGACGAGCGCCATCGCCGACAGACTTTTATCGCCAGTAGTGTAATATTGCTAGTCTAATGACAACTAATCATCGCAGAATCTCAAAATTGTGGTCCCGGTTTGACCATAGGTCATCTCGACTCTGCATAACCAATGTGAGTGTGATTGGACACGACGAGCGCCATCGCCGACCGACTTTCATCACCAGTAGTGTAATACTGCTAGTCTAATGACAAGTAATCATCGCAGAATCTCGAAATTGTGGTCTCAGTTTGATCATAGGTCATCACGACTCTGCATAACCAATGTGAGCATGATTGGACGCCACGAGCGCCATCGCCGACCGACTTTTATTGCCAGTAGTGTAGTATTGCTAGTCTAATGACAACTAATCATCGCAGAATCTCAAAATTGCGGTCTCAGTTTGACCATAGGTCATTTCGACTCTGCATAACCAAAGTGAGCGTGATCGGTCGCGACGAGCGCCATCGCCGACCGACTTTCATTGCCAGTAGTGTAATATCGCTAGTCTAATGACAACTAATCATCGCAGAATCTCGAAATTGCGGTCTCAGATTGTCAAATCGGTCATCTCGACTCTGTATAACCAAAATGAGCGTGATTGGACGCGACGAGCGCGATCGCCGACCGACTTTCGTCGCCAGTAGTGTAATATTGCTAGTCTAATGACAACTAATCATCGCAGAATCTCAAAATTGTGGTCTCGGTTTGACCATAGGTCGTCTCGACTCTGCATAACCAATGTGAGTGTGATTGGACACGACGAGCGCCATCGCCGACCGACTTTCATCGCCAGTAGTGTAATATTGCTAGTCTAATGACAACTAATCATCGCAGAATCTCGAAATTGTGGTCTCAGTTTGATCATAGGTCATCTCGACTATGCATAACCAATGTGAGCGTGATTGGACGCGACGAGCGCCATCGCCGACCGACTTTCATCGCCAGTAGTGTAATATTGCTAGTCTAATGACAAGTAATCATCGCAGAATCTCGAAATTGCGGTCTCAGTTTGACCATAGGTCATCTCGACTCTGTATAACCAAAATGAGCGTGATTGGACGCGACAAGTGCCATCGCCGACCGACTTTCATCGCCAGTAGTGTATTATTGCTAGTCTAATGACAACTAATCATCGCAGAATCTCAAAATTGTGGTCTCGGTCTGACCATAGGTCATCTCGACTCTGCATAACCAATGTGAGTGTGATTGGACATGACGAGCGCCATCGCCGACCGACTTTCATCGCCAGTAGTGTAATATTGCTAGTCTAATGACAACTAATCATCGCAAAATCTCGAAATTGTGGTCTTAGTTTGATCATAGGTCATCTCGACTCTGCATAACCAATGTGAGCGTGATTGGACGCGACGAGCGCCATCACCGACCAACTTTCATCGCCAGTAGTGTAATATTGCTAGTCTAATGACAACTAATCATTGCAGAATCTCAAAATTGTGGTCTCGGTTTGACCATAGGTCATCTCGACTCTGCATAACCAATGTGAGTGTGATTGGACACGACGAGCGCCATCGCCGACAGACTTTTATCGCCAGTAGTGTAATATTGCTAGTCTAATGACAACTAATCATCGCAGAATCTCAAAATTGTGGTCCCGGTTTGACCATAGGTCATCTCGACTCTGCATAACAAATGTGAGTGTGATTGGACACGACGAGCGCCATCGCCGACCGACTTTCATCACCAGTAGTGTAATACTGCTAGTCTAATGACAAGTAATCATCGCAGAATCTCGAAATTGTGGTCTCAGTTTGATCATAGGTCATCACGACTCTGCATAACCAATGTGAGCATGATTGGACGCCACGAGCGCCATCGCCGACCGACTTTTATTGCCAGTAGTGTAGTATTGCTAGTCTAATGACAACTAATCATCGCAGAATCTCAAAATTGCGGTCTCAGTTTGACCATAGGTCATTTCGACTCTGCATAACCAAAGTGAGCGTGATCGGTCGCGACGAGCGCCATCGCCGACCGACTTTCATTGCCAGTAGTGTAATATCGCTAGTCTAATGACAACTAATCATCGCAGAATCTCGAAATTGCGGTCTCAGATTGTCAAATCGGTCATCTCGACTCTGTATAACCAAAATGAGCGTGATTGGACGCGACGAGCGCGATCGCCGACCGACTTTCGTCGCCAGTAGTGTAATATTGCTAGTCTAATGACAACTAATCATCGCAGAATCTCAAAATTGCGGTCTCAGTTTGACCATAGGTCATCTCGACTCTGCATAACCAATGTGGACGTGATTGGACGCGACGAGCGCCATCGCCGACCGACTTTCATCGCCAGTAGTGTAATATTGCTAGTCTAATGACAAGTAATCATCGCAGAAACTCGAAATTGCGGTCTCAGTTTGACCATAGGTCATCTCGACTCTGTATAACAAAAATGAGTGTGATTGGACGCAACGAGCGCGATCGCCGATCGACTTTCGTCGCCAGTAGTGTAATATTGCTAGTCTAATGACAACTAATCATCGCAGAATCTCGAAATTGTGGTCTCAGTTTCATCATAGGTCATCTCGACTCTGCATAACCAATGTGAGCGTGATTGGACGTGACGAGCGCCATCGCCGACCGTCTTTCATCGCCAGTAGTGTAATATTGCTAGTCTAATGACAAGTAATCATCGCAGAATCTCGAAATTGCGGTCTCAGTTTGACCATAGGTCATCTCGACTCTGCATAACCAAAGTGAGCGTGATTGGACGCGATGAGCCCGATCGCCGACCGACTTTTGTCGCCAGTAGTGTAATATTGCTAGTCTAATGACAAGTAATCATCGCAAAATCTCGAAATTGCGGTCTCAGATTGTCAAACCGCGCATCTCGACTGTATAACCAAAATGAGGGTGATTTGACGCGACGAGTGCGATCGTCGACCGACTTTCGTCGCCAGTAGTGTAATATTGCTAGTCTAATGACAAGTAATCATCGCAGAATCTCGAAATTGCGGTCTCAGTTTGACCATAGGTCATCTCGACTCTGCATAACAAAAGTGAGCGTGATTGGTCGCGATGAGCGGCATCGCCGACTGACTTTCATCGCCAGTAGTGTAATATTGCTATCGAATGACAACTTATCATCGCAGAATATCGAAATTGTGGTCTCAATTTGTCCAATCGGTCATCTCGACTCTGTATAACCAAAATGAGCGTGATCAGTCGCGATGAGCGCCATCGCCGACCGACTTTCATCGCCTGTAGTGTAATATTGCTAGTCGAATGATATATAATCATCGCAGAATCTCGAAATTGAGGTCTCAGATTGTCAAATCGGTCATGTCGACTCTGTATAACCAAAATAAGCGTGATTGGACGCGACGAGCGCCATCGCCGACTGACTTTCATCGCCAGTAGTGTAATATTTCTAGTCTAATGACAACTAATCATTGCAGAATCTCAAAATTGCGGTCTCAGTTTGTCCAATCGAGCATCTCGACTATGTATAACCAAAATGAGCGTGATTGGACGCGACGAGTGTGATCGCCGACCGACTTTCTTTGCCAGTAGTGTAATATTGCTAGTCTAATGACAAGTAATCATCGCAGAAACTCGAAATTGCGGTCTCAGTTTGACCATAGGTCATCTCGACTCTGCATAACCAATGTGGGCGTGATTGGACGAGACGAGCGCCATCGCCGACCGACTTTCATCGCCAGTAGTGTAATATTGCTAGTCTAATGACAAGTAATCATCGCAGAAACTCGAAATTGCGGTCTCAGTTTGACCATAGGTCATCTCGACTCTGTATAACAAAAATGAGTGTGATTGGACGCGACGAGCGCGATCGCCGATCGACTTTCGTCGCCAGTAGTGTAATATTGCTAGTCTAATGACAACTAATCATCGCAGAATCTCAAAATTGCGGTCTCAGTTTCATCATAGGTCATCTCGACTCTGCATAACCAATGTGAGCGTGATTGGACGTGACGAGCGCCATCGCCGACCGTCTTTCATCGCCAGTAGTGTAATATTGCTAGTCTAATGACAAGTAATCATCGCAGAATCTCGAAATTGCGGTCTCAGTTTGACCATAGGTCATCTCGACTCTGCATAACCAAAGTGAGCGTGATTGGACGCAATGAGCCCGATCGCCGACCGACTTTTGTCGCCAGTAGTGTAATATTGCTAGTCTAATGACAAGTAATCATCGCAAAATCTCGAAATTGCGGTCTCAGATTGTCAAACCGCGCATCTCGACTGTATAACCAAAATGAGCGTGATTTGACGCGACGAGTGCGATCGCCGACCGACTTTCGTCGCCAGTAGTGTAATATTGCTAGTCTAATGACAAGTAATCATCGCAGAATCTCGAAATTGCGGTCTCAGTTTGTCCAATCGAGCATCTCGACTATGTATAACCAAAATGAGCGTGATTGGACGCGACGAGCGTGATCGCCGACCGACTTTCTTTGCCAGTAGTGTAATATTGCTAGTCTAATGACAAGTAATCATCGCAGAAACTCGAAATTGCGGTCTCAGTTTGACCATAGGTCATCTCGACTCTGTATAACAAAAATGAGTGTGATTCGACGCGACGAGCGCGATCGCCGACCGACTTTCGTCGCCAGTAGTGTAATATTGCTAGTCTAATGACAACTAATCATCGCAGAATCTCGAAATTGTGGTCTCAGTTTCATCATAGGTCATCTCGACTCTGCATAACCAATGTGAGCGTGATTGGACGTGACGAGCGCCATCGCCGACCGTCTTTCATCGCCAGTAGTGTAATATTGCTAGTCTAATGACAACTAATCATCGCAGAATCTCAAAATTGCGGTCTCAGTTTGATCATAGGTTATTTCAACTCTGCATAACCAAAGTGAGCGTGATCGGTCGCGATGAGCGCCATCGCCGACCGACTTTCATCGCCTGTAGTGTAATATTGCTAGTCTAATGACAAGTAATCATCGCAGAATCTCGAAATTGCGGTCTCAGATTGTCAAATCGGTCATCTCGACTCTGCATAACCAAAGAACCAAAATGAGCGTGATTGGACGCGACGAGCGCGATCGCTGACTGACTTTCGTTGCCAGTAGTGTAATATTGCTAGTCAAATGACAAGTAATCATCGCAGAATCTCGAAATTGCGGTCTCAGATTGTCATATCGGTCATCTCGACTCTGTATAACCAAAATAAGTGTGATTGGATGCGACGAGCGCCATCGCCGACCGACTTTCATCGCCAGTAGTGTAATATTGCTAGTCTAATGACAGGTAATCATCGCAGAATCTCGAAATTGCGGTCTCAGTTTGACCATAGGTCATCTCGACTCTGCATAACCAATGTGAGCGTGATTGGACGCGACGAGCGCCATCGCCGACCGACTTTCATCGCCAGTAGTGTAATATTGCTAGTCTAATGACAAGTAATCATCGCAGAATCTCGAAATTGTGGTGTCAGTTTGATCATAGGTTATCACGACTCTGCATAACCAATGTGAGCGTGATTGGACGCGACGAGCGCCATCGCCGACCGACTTTCATCACCAGTAGTGTAATATTGCTAGTCTAATGACAACTAATCATCGCAGAATCTCGAAATTGTGGTCTCAGTTTGATCATAGGTCATCTCGACTCTGCATAACCAATGTGAGCGTGATTGGACGCGACGAGTGCCATCGCCGACCGACTTTCATCGCCAGTAGTGTAATATTGCTAGTCTAATGACAAGTAATCATCGCAGAATCTCGAAATTGTGGTCTCAGTTTGATCATAGGTCATCACGACTCTGCATAACCAATGTGAGCGTGATTGGACGCGACGAGCGCCATCGCCGACCGACTTTCATTGCCAGTAGTGTAATTTGATAGTCTAATGACAACTAATCATCGCAGAATCTCAAAATTGCGGTCTCAGTTTGACCATAGGTCATTTCGACTCTGCATAACCAAAGTGAGCGTGATCGGTCGCGACGAGCGCCATCGCCGACCGACTTTCATCGCCAGTAGTGTAATATTGCTAGTCTAATGACAACTAATCATCGCCGAATCTCGAAATTGCGGTCTCAGTTTGACCATAGGTCATCTCGACTCTGCATAACCAATGTGGGCTTGATTGGACGCGACGAGCGCGATCGCCGACCGACTTTCATCGCCAGTAGTGTAATATTGCTAGTCTAATGACAACTAATCATCGCAGAATCTCAAAATTGTGGTCTCAGTTTGACCATAGGCCATTTCAACTCTGCATAACCAAAGTGAGCGTGATCGGTCGCGATGAGCGCGATCGCCGACCGACTTTCGTCGCCAGTAGTGTAATATTGCTAGTCTAATGACAAGTAATCATTGCAAAATCTCGAAATTGCGGTCTCAGATTGTCAAACCGCGCATCTCGACTGTATAACCATAATGAGCGTGATTGGACGCGACGAGTGCGATCGCCGACCGACTTTCGTCGCCAGTAGTGTAATATTGCTAGTCTAATGACAAGTAATCATCGCAGAATCTCGAAATTGCGGTCTCAGTTTGACCATAGGTCATCTCGACTCTGCATAACAAAAGTGAGCGTGATTGGTCGCGATGAGCGGCATCGCTGACTGACTTTCATCGCCAGTAGTGTAATATTGCTATCGAATGACAACTTATCATCGCAGAATATCGAAATTGTGGTCTCAATTTGTCCAATCGGTCATCTCGACTCTGTATAACGAAAATGAGCGTGATCAGTCGCGATGAGCGCCATCGCCGACCGACTTTCATCGCCTGTAGTGTAATATTGCTAGTCGATTAACAAGTAATCATCGCAGAATCTCGAAATTGAGGTCTCAGATTGTCAAATCGGTCATTTCGACTCTGTATAACCAAAATAAGCGTGATTGGACGCGACGAGCGCCATCGCCGACTGACTTTCATCGCCAGTAGTGTAATATTGCTAGTCTAATGACAAGTAATCATCGCAGAATCTCGAAATTGAGGTCTCAGATTGTCAAATCGGTCATTTCGACTCTGTATAACCAAAATGAGTGTGATTGGACGAGACGAGCGCGATCGCCGACCGACTTTCGTCGCCAGTAGTGTAATATTGCTAGTCTAATGACAAGTAATCATCGCAGAATCTCGAAATTGTGGTGTCAGTTTGATCATAGGTCATCAAGACTCTGCATAACCAATGTGAGCGTGATTGGACGCGACGAGCGCCATCACCGACCGACTTTCATCGCCAGTAGTGTAATATTGCTAGTCTAATGACAACTAATCATCGCAGAATCTCGAAATTGCGGTCTCAGTTTGCCCATAGGTCATCTCGACTCTGCAGAACCAATGTGAGCGTGATTGGACGCGACGAGTGCCATCACCGATCGACTTTCATCGCCAGTAGTGTAATATTGCTAGTCTAATGACAACTAATCATCGCAGAATCTCAAAATTGCGGTCTCAGTTTGACCATAGGTCATTTCAACTCTGCATCACCAAAGTGAGCGTGATCGGTCGCGATGAGCGCCATCGCCGACCGACTTTGATCGCCTGTAGTGTAATATTGCTAGTCTAATGACAAGTAATCATCGCAGAATCTCGAAATTGCGGTCTCAGATTGTCAAATCAGTCATCTCGACCATGTATAACCAAAATGAGCGTGATTGGATGCGACGAGCACCATCGCCGACCGACTTTCATCGCCTGTAGTGTAATATTGCCAGTCAAATGACAAGTAATCATCGCAGAATCTCGAAATTGCGGTCTTAGATGGTCATATCGGTCATTTCGACTCTGTATAACCAAAATAAGTGTGATTGGATGCGACGAGCGCCATCGCCGACCGACTTTCAGTGCCAGTAGTGTAATATTGCTAGCCTAATGACAAGTAATCATCGCAGAATCTCGAAATTGCGGTCTCAGTTTGACCATAAGTCATCTCGACTCTGCATAACCAATGTGAGCGTGATTGGACGCGACGAGCGCCATCGCCGACCGACTTTCATCGCCAGTAGTGTAATATTGCTAGTCTAATGACAAGTAATCATCGCAAAATCTCGAAATTGCGGTCTCAGATTGTCAAACCGCGCATCTCGACTGTATAACCAAAATGAGCGAGATTGGACGCCATGAGCGCGATCGCCGACCGACTTTTGTCGCCAGTAGTGTAATATTGCTAGTCGAATGACAAGTAATCATTGCAGAATCTCGAAATTGAGGTCCCAGATTGTCAAATTGGTCATTTCGACTCTGTATAACCAAAATAAGCGTGATTGGACGCGACGAGCGCCATCGCCGACTGACTTTCATCGCCAGTAGTGTAATATTGCTAGTCTAATGACAACTAATCATTGCAGAATCTCAAAATTGCGGTCTCAGTTTGTCCAATCGAGCATCTCGACTATGTATAACCAAAATGAGTGTGATTGGACGCGACGAGCGCGATCGCCGACCGACTTTCGTCGCCAGTAGTGTAATATTGCTAGTCTAATGACAACTAATCATCGCAGAATCTCGAAATTGTGGTCTCAGTTTCATCATAGGTCATCTCGACTCTGCATAACCAATGTGAGCGTGATTGGACGCGACGAGCGCCATCGCCGACCGACTTTCATCGCCAGTAGTGTAATATTGCTAGTCTAATGACAAGTAATCATCGCAGAATCTCGAAATTGCGGTCTCAGTTTGACCATAGGTCATCTCGACTCTGCAGAACCAATGTGAGCGTGATTGGACGCGACGAGTGCCATCACCGATCGACTTTCATCGCCAGTAGTGTAATATTGCTAGTCTAATGACAACTAATCATCGCAGAATCTCAAAATTGCGGTCTCAGTTTGACCATAGGTCATTTCAACTCTGCATAACCAAAGTGAGCGTGATCGGTCGCGATGAGCGCCATCGCCGACCGACTTTCATCGCCTGTAGTGTAATATTGCTAGTCTAATGACAAGCAATCATCGGAGAATCTCGAAATTGCGGTCTCAGATTGTCAAATCGGTCATCTCGACTCTGTATAACCAAAATGAGCGTGATTGGACACGACGAGCGCGATCGCCGACCGACTTTCGTCGCCAGTAGTGTAATATTGCTAGTCTAATGACAACTAATCATCGCAGAATCTCAAAATTGCGGTCTCAGTTTGACCATAGGTCATCTCGACTCTGCATAACCAATGTGGGCTTGATTGGACGCAACGAGCGCGATCGCCGACCGACTTTCATCGCCAGTAGTGTAATATTGCTAGTCTAATGACAACTAATCATCGCAGAATCTCAAAATTGCGGTCTCAGTTTGACCATAGGCCATTTCAACTCTGCATAACCAAAGTGAGCGTGATCGGTCGCGATGAGCGCGATCGCCGACCGACTTTCGTCGCCAGGAGTGTAATATTGCTAGTCTAATGACAACTAATCATCGCAGAATCTCGAAATTGCAGTCTCAGTTTGACCATAGGTCATCTCGACTCTGCATAACAAAAGTGAGCGTGATTGGTCGCGATGAGCGGCATCGCCGACTGACTTTCATCGCCAGTAGTGTAAAATTGCTATCGAATGACAACTTATCATCGCAGAATATCGAAATTGTGGTCTCAATTTGTCCAATCGGTCATCTCGACTCTGTATAACCAAAATGAGCGTGATCAGTCGTGACGAGCGCCATCGCTGACTGACTTTCATCGCCAGTAGTGTAATATCGCTATCGAATGACAACTAATCATCGCAGAATCTCGAAATTGCGGTCTCAGTTTGACCATAGGTCATCTGGACTCTGCATAACCAATGTGAGCGTGATTGGACGTGACGAGCGCAATCGCCGACCGACTTTCATCGCCAGTAATGTAATATTGCTAGTCTAATGACAACTAATCATCGCAGAATCTCAAAATTGCGGTCTCAATTTGTCAAATCGGTCATCTCGACTCTGTATAACCAAAATGAGCGTGATCAGTCGCGATGAGCGCCATCGCCGACCGACTTTCATCGCCTGTAGTGTAATATTGCTAGTCATTAACAAGTAATCAGAATCTCGAAATTGAGGTCTCAGATTGTCAAATCGGTCATTTCGACTCTGTATAACCAAAATAAGCGTGATTGGACGCGACGAGCGCCATCGCCGACTGACTTTCATCGCCAGTAGTGTAATATTGCTAGTCTAATGACAACTAATCATTGCAGAATCTCAAAATTGCGGTCTCAGTTTGTCCAATCGAGCATCTCGACTATGTATAACCAAAATGAGCGTGATTGGACGCGACCGACTTGCTTCGCCAGTACTGTAATATTGCTAGTCTAATGACAAGTAATCATCGCAGAATCTCGAAATTGAGGTCTCAGTTTGACCATAGGTCATCTCGACTCTGTATAACCAAAATGAGTGTGATTGGACGCGACGAGCGCGATCGCCGACCGACTTTCGTCGCCAGTAGTGTAATATTGCTAGTCTAATGACAAGTAATCATCGCAGAATCTCGAAATTGTGGTGTCAGTTTGATCATAGGTCATCAAGACTCTGCATAACCAATGTGAGCGTGATTGGACGCAACGAGCGCCATCGCCGACCGACTTTCATCGCCAGTAGTCTGATATTGCTAGTCTAATGACAACTAATCATCGCAGAATCTCGAAATTGCGGTCTCAGTTTGCCCATAGGTCATCTCGACTCTGCATAACCAATGTGAGCGTGATTGGACGCGACGAGTGCCATCACCGATCGACTTTCATCGCCAGTAGTGTAATATTGCTAGTCTAATGACAACTAATCATCGCAGAATCTCAAAATTGCGGTCTCAGTTTGACCATAGGTCATTTCAACTCTGCATCACCAAAGTGAGCGTGATCGGTCGCGATGAGCGCCATCGCCGACCGACTTTGATCGCCTGTAGTGTAATATTGCTAGTCTAATGACAAGCAATCATCGCAGAATCTCGAAATTGCGGTCTCAGATTGTCAAATCGGTCATCTCGACTCTGCATAACCAAAGAACCAAAATGAGCATGATTGGACGCGACGAGCGCGATCGCCGACCGACTTTCGTCGCCAGTAGTGTAAAATTGCTAGTCTAATGACAAGTAATCATCGCAAAATCTCGAAATTGCGGTCTCAGATTGTCAAATCGAGCATCTCGACCATGTATAACCAAAATGAGCGTGATTGGATGCAACGAGCGCCATCGCCGACCGACTTTCATCGCCTGTAGTGTAATATTGCTAGTCAAATGACAAGTAATCATCGCAGAATCTCGAAATTGCGGTCTCAGATGGTCTTATCGGTCATCTCGACTCTGTATAACCATAATAAGTGTGATTGGATGCGACGAGCGCCATCGCCGACTGACTTTCATCGCCAGTAGTGTAATATTGCTAGTCTAATGACAAGTTATCATCGCAGAATCTCGAAATTGCGGTCTCAGTTTGACAATAAGTCATCTCGACTCTGCATAACCAATGTGAGCGTGATTGGACGCAACGAGCGCCATCGCCGACCGACTTTCATGGCCCGTAGTGTAATATTGCTAGTCTAATGACAAGTAATCATCGCAAAATCTCGAAATTGCGGTCTCAGATTGTCAAACCGCGCATCTCGACTGTATAACCAAAATGAGCGTGATTGGACGCGATGAGCGCGATCGCCGACCGACTTTTGTCGCCAGTAGTGTAATATTGCTAGTCTAATGACAAGTAATCATCGCAAAAATCTCGAAATTGCGGTCTCAGATTGTCAAACCGCGCATCTCGACTGTATAACCAAAATGAGTGTGATTGGACGCGATGAGCGCGATCGCCGACCGACTTTTGTCGCCAGTAGTGTAATATTGCTAGTCGAATGACAAGTAATCATCGCAGAATCTCGAAATTGAGGTCTCAGATTGTCAAATCGGTCATTTCGACTCTGTATAACCAAAATAAGCGTGATTGGACGCGACGAGCGCCATCGCCGACTGACTTTCATCGCCAGTAGTGTAATATTGCTAGTCTAATGACAACTAATCATTGCAGAATCTCAAAATTGCGGTCTCAGTTTGTCCAATCGAGCATCTCGACTATGTATAACCAAAATGAGCGTGATTGGACGCGACGAAGGCGATCGCCGACCAACTTGCTTCGCCAGTAATGTAATATTGCTAGTCTAATGACAAGTAATCATCGCAGAATATCGAAATTGAGGTCTCAGTTTGACCATAGGTCATCTCGACTCTGTATAACCAAAATGAGTGTGATTGGACGCGACGAGCGCGATCGCCGACCGACTTTCGTCGCCAGTAGTGTAATATTGCTAGTCTAATGACAAGTAATCATCGCAGAATCTCGAAATTGTGGTGTCAGTTTGATCATAGGTCATCAAGACTCTGCATAACCAATGTGAGCGTGATTGGACGCAACGAGCGCCATCGCCGACCGACTTTCATCGCCAGTAGTGTGATATTGCTAGTCTAATGACAACTAATCATCGCAGAATCTCGAAATTGCGGTCTCAGTTTGCCCATAGGTCATCTCGACTCTGCATAACCAATGTGAGCGTGATTGGACGCGACGAGTGCCATCACCGATCGACTTTCATCGCCAGTAGTGTAATATTGCTAGTCTAATGACAACTAATCATCGCAGAATCTCAAAATTGCGGTCTCAGTTTGACCATAGGTCATTTCAACTCTGCATCACCAAAGTGAGCGTGATCGGTCGCGATGAGCGCCATCGCCGACCGACTTTGATCGCCTGTAGTGTAATATTGCTAGTCTAATGACAAGCAATCATCGCAGAATCTCGAAATTGCGGTCTCAGATTGTCAAATCGGTCATCTCGACTCTGCATAACCAAAGAACCAAAATGAGCATGATTGGACGCGACGAGCGCGATCGCCGACCGACTTTCGTCGCCAGTAGTGTAAAATTGCTAGTCTAATGACAAGTAATCATCGCAAAATCTCGAAATTGCGGTCTCAGATTGTCAAATCGAGCATCTCGACCATGTATAACCAAAATGAGCGTGATTGGATGCAACGAGCGCCATCGCCGACCGACTTTCATCGCCTGTAGTGTAATATTGCTAGTCAAATGACAAGTAATCATCGCAGAATCTCGAAATTGCGGTCTCAGAAGGTCTTATCGGTCATCTCGACTCTGTATAACCAAAATAAGTGTGATTGGATGCGACGAGCGCCATCGCCGACTGACTTTCATCGCCAGTAGTGTAATATTGCTAGTCTAATGACAAGTTATCATCGCAGAATCTCGAAATTGCGGTCTCAGTTTGACAATAAGTCATCTCGACTCTGCATAACCAATGTGAGCGTGATTGGACGCAACGAGCGCCATCGCCGACCGACTTTCATGGCCAGTAGTGTAATATTGCTAGTCTAATGACAAGTAATCATCGCAAAATCTCGAAATTGCGGTCTCAGATTGTCAAACCGCGCATCTCGACTGTATAACCAAAATGAGCGTGATTGGACGCGATGAGCGCGATCGCCGACCGACTTTTGTCGCCAGTAGTGTAATATTGCTAGTCTAATGACAAGTAATCATCGCAAAAATCTTGAAATTGCGGTCTCAGATTGTCAAACCGCGCATCTCGACTGTATAACCAAAATGAGCGTGATTGGACGCGATGAGCGCGATCGCCGACCGACTTTTGTCGCCAGTAGTGTAATATTGCTAGTCGAATGACAAGTAATCATCGCAGAATCTCGAAATTGAGGTCTCAGATTGTCAAATCGGTCATTTCGACTCTGTATAACCAAAATAAGCGTGATTGGACGCGACGAGCGCCATCGCCGACTGACTTTCATCGCCAGTAGTGTAATATTGCTAATCTAATGACAACTAATCATTGCAGAATCTCAAAATTGCGGTCTCAGTTTGTCCAATCGAGCATCTCGACTATGTATAACCAAAATGAGTGTGATTAGACGCGACGAGCGCGATCGCCGACCGACTATCGTCGCCAGTAGTGTAATATTGCTAGTCTAATGACAACTAATCATCGCAGAATCTCGAAATTGTGGTCTCAGTTTCATCATAGGTCATCTCGACTCTGCATAACCAATGTGAGCGTGATTGGACGTGACGAGCGCCATCGCCGACTGACTTTCATCGCCAGTAGTGTAATATTGCTAGTCTAATGACAACTAATCATCGCAGAATCTTGAAATTGCGGTCTCAGTTTGACCATAGGTCATCTCGACTCTGCATAACCAATGTGAGCGTGATTGGACGCGACGAGTGCCATCACCGATCGACTTTCATCGCCAGTAGTGTAATATTGCTAGTCTAATGACAACTAATCATCGCAGAATCTCAAAATGGCGGTCTCAGTTTGACCATAGGTCATTTCAACTCTGCATAACCAAAGTGAGCGTGATCGGTCGCGATGAGCGCCATCGCCGACCGACTTTCATCGCCTGTAGTGTAATATTGCTAGTCTAATGACAAGTAATCATCGCAGAATCTCGAAATTGCGGTCTCAGATTGTCAAATTGGTCATCTCGACTCTGCATAACCAAAGAACCCAAATGAGCGTGATTGGACGCGACGAGCGCGATCGCCGACCGACTTTCGTTGCCAGTAGTGTAATATTGCTAGTCTAATGACAACTAATCATCGCAGAATCTCAAAATTGCGGTCTCAGTTTGACCATAGGTAATTTCAACTCTGCATAACCAAAGTGAGCGTGATCGGTCGCGATGAGCGCCATCGCCGACCGACTTTCATCGCCTGTAGTGTAATATTGCTAGTTTAATGACAAGTAATCATCGCAGAATCTCGAAATTGCGGTCTCAGATTGTCATATCGGTCATCTCGACTCTGTATAACCAAAATAAGTGTGATCGGTCGCGATGAGCGCCATCGCCGACCGACTTTCATCGCCAGTAGTGTAATATTGCTAGTCTAATGACAACTAATCATCGCAGAATCTCAAAATTGCCGTCTCAGTTTGACCATAGGTCATTTCAACTCTGCATAACCAAAGTGAGCGTGATCGGTCGCGACGAGCGCCATCGCCGACCGACTTTCATCGCCAGTAGTGTAATATCGCTAGTCAAATGACAAGTAATTATAGCAGAATCTCGAAATTGCGGTCTCAGATTGTCAAATCGAGCATCTCGACCATGTATAACCAAAATGAGCGTGATCGGATGCGACGAGCGCCATCGCCGACCGACTTTCATCGCCTGTAGTGTAATATTGCTAGTCAAATGACAAGTAATTATTGCAGAATCTCGAAATTGCGGTCTCAGATGGTCATATCGGTCATCTTGACTCTGTATAACCAAAATAAGTGTGATTGGATGCGACGAGCGCCATCGCCGACCGACTTTCATCGCCTGTAGTGTAATATTGCTAGTCTAATGGCAAGTAATCATCGCAAAATCTCGAAATTGTGGTCTCAGTTTGATCATAGGTCATCACGACTCTGCATAACCAATGTGAGCGTGATTGGATGCGACGAGCGCCATCGCCGACCGACTTTCATTGCCAGTAGTGTAATATTGCTAGTCTAATGACAACAAATCATCGCAGAATCTCAAAATTGCGGTCACAGTTTGACCATAGGTCATTTCAACTCTGCATAACCAAAGTGAGCGTGATCGGTCGCGACGAGCGCCATGGCCGACCAACTTTCATCGCCAGTAGTGTAATATCGCTAGTCTAATGAAAACTAATCATCGCAGAATCTCAAAATTGCGGTCTCAGTTTGACCATAGGTCATTTCAACTCTGCATAACCAAAGTGAGCGTGATCGGTCGCGATGAGCGCCATCGCCGACCGACTTTCTTCGCCTGTAGTGTAATATTGCTAGTCTAATGACAAGTAATCATCGCAGAATCTCGAAATTGCGGTCTCAGATTGTCAAATTGGTCATCTCGACTCTGCATAACCAAAGAACCCAAATGAGCGTGATTGGACGCGACGAGCGCGATCGCCGACCGACTTTCGTTGCCAGTAGTGTAATATTGCTAGTCAAATGACAAGTAATCATCGCAGAATCTCGAAATTGCGGTCTCAGATTGTCATATCGGTCATCTCGACTCTGTATAACCAAAATAAGTGTGATTGGATGCGACGAGCGCCATCGCCGACCGACTTTCATCGCCAGTAGTGTAATATTGCTAGTCTAATTACAACTAATCATCGCAGAATCTCAAAATTGCGGTCTCAGTTTGACCATAGGTCATTTCAACTCTGCATAACCAAAGTGAGCGTGATCGGTCGCGACGAGCGCCATCGCCGACCGACTTTCATCGCCAGTAGTGTAATATCGCTAGTCAAATGACAAGTAATTATCGCAGAATCTCGAAATTGCGGTCTCAGATTGTCAAATCGAGCATCTCGACCATGTATAACCAAAATGAGCGTGATCGGATGCGACGAGCGCCATCGCCGACCGACTTTCATCACCTGTAGTGTAATATTGCTAGTCAAATGACAAGTAATTATCGCAGAATCTCGAAATTGCGGTCTCAGATGGTCATATCGGTCATCTTGACTCTGTATAACCAAAATAAGTGTGATTGGATGCGACGAGCGCCATCGCCGACCGACTTTCATCGTCTGTAGTGTAATATTGCTAGTCTAATGGCAAGTAATCATCGCAAAATCTCGAAATTGTGGTCTCAGTTTGATCATAGGTCATCACGACTCTGCATAACCAATGTGAGCGTGATTGGATGCGACGAGCGCCATCGCCGACCGACTTTCATTGCCAGTAGTGTAATATTGCTAGTCTAATGACAACAAATCATCGCAGAATCTCAAAATTGCGGTCTCAGTTTGACCATAGGTCATTTCAACTCTGCATAACCAAAGTGAGCGTGATCGGTCGCGACGAGCGCCATCGCCGACCGACTTTCATCGCCAGTAGTGTAATATCGCTAGTCTAATGACAACTAATCATCGCAGAATTTCGAAATTGCGGTCTCAGTTTGACCATAGGTCATTTCAACTCTGCATAGCCAAAGTGAGCATGATCGGTCGCGATGAGCGCCATCGCCGACCGACTTTCATCGCCTGTAGTGTAATATTGCTAGTCTAATGATAAGTAATCATCGCAGAATCTCGAAATTGCGGTCTCAGATTGTCAAATCGGTCATCTCGACTCTGTATAACCAAAATGAGCGTGATTGGACGCGACGAGCGAGATCGCCGACCGACTTTCGTCGCCAGTAGTGTAATATTGCTACTCTAATGACAACTAATCATCGCAGAATCTCGAAATTGTGGTCTCAGTTTGATCATAGGTCATCACGACTCTGCATAACCAATGTGAGCGTGATTGGATGCGACGAGCGCCATCGCCGACCGACTTTCATTGCCAGTAGTGTAATATTGCTAGTCTAATGACAACTAATCATCGCAGAATCTCAAAATTGCGGTCTCAGTTTGACCATAGGTCATTTCAACTCTGCATAACCAAAGTGAGCGTGATCGGTCGCGACGAGCGCCATCGCCGACCGACTTTCATCGCCAGTAGTGTAATATCGCTAGTCTAATGACAACTAATCATCGCAGAATCTCAAAATTGCAGTCTCAGTTTGACCATAGGTCATCTCAACTCTGCATAACCAAAGTGAGCGTGATCGGTCGCGATGAGCGCCATCGCCGACCGACTTTCATCACCTGTAGTGTAATATTGCTAGTCTAATGACAAGTAATCATCGCAGAATCTCGAAATTGCGGTCTCAGATTGTCAAATTGGTCATCTCGACTCTGTATAACCAAAATGAGCGTGATTGGACGCGACGAGCGAGATCGCCGACCGACTTTCATCGCCTGTAGTGTAATATTGCTAGTCTAATGACAACTAATCATCGCAGAATCTCGAAATTGTGGTCTCAGTTTGATCATAGGTCATCACGACTGTGCATAACCAATGTGAGCGTGATTGGATGCGACGAGCGCCATCGCCGACCGACTTTCATTGCCAGTAGTGTAATATTGCTAGTCTAATGACAACCAATCATCGCAGAATCTCAAAATTGCGGTCTCAGTTTGACCATAGGTCATTTCAACTCTGCATAACCAAAGTGAGCGTGATCGGTCGCGACGAGCGCCATCGCCGACCGACTTTCATCGCCAGTAGTGTAATATCGCTAGTCTAATGACAAGTAATCATCGCAGAATCTCGAAATTGCGGTCTCAGATTGTCAAATCGGTCATCTCGACTCTGCATAACCAAAGAACCAAAATGAGCATGATTGGACGCGACGAGCGCGATCGCCGACCGACTTTCGTCGCCAGTAGTGTAATATTGCTAGTCAAATGACAAGTAATCATCGCAAAATCTCGAAATTGCGGTCTCAGATTGTCAAATCGAGCATCTCGACCATGTATAACCAAAATGAGCGTGATTGGATGCGACGAGCGCCATCGCCGACCGACTTTCATCGCCTGTAGTGTAATATTGCTAGTCGAATGACAAGTAATCATCGCAGAATCTCGAAATTGCGGTCTCAGATGGTCATATCGGTCATCTCGACTCTGTATAACCAAAATAAGTGTGATTGGATGCGACGAGCGCCATCGCTGACCGACTTTCATCGCCTGTAGTGTAATATTGCTAGTCTAATGACAAGTAATCATCGCAAAATCTCGAAATTGTGGTCTCAGTTTGATCATAGGTCATCACGACTCTGCATAACCAATGTGAGCGTGATTGGATGCGACGAGCGCCATCGCCGACCGACTTTCATTGCCTGTAGTGTAATATTGCTAGTCTAATGACAAGTAATCATCGCAAAATCTCGAAATTGTGGTCTCAGATGGTCATATCGGTCATCTCGACTCTGTATAACCAAAATAAGTGTGATTGGATGCGACGAGCGCCATCGCTGACCGACTTTCATCGCCTGTAGTGTAATATTGCTAGTCTAATGACAAGTAATCATCGCAAAATCTCGAAATTGTGGTCTCAGTTTGATCATAGGTCATCACGACTCTGCATAACCAATGTGAGCGTGATTGGATGCGACGAGCGCCATCGCCGACCGACTTTCATCGCCTGTAGTGTAATATTGCTAGTCGAATGACAAGTAATTATCGCAGAATCTCGAAATTGCGGTCTCAGATGGTCATATCGGTCATCTCGACTCTGTATAACCAAAATAAGTGTGATTGGATGCGACGAGCGCCATCGCTGACCGACTTTCATCGCCAGTAGTGTAATATTGCTACTCTAATGACAACTAATCATCGCAGAATCTCGAAATTGTGGTCTCAGTTTGATCATAGGTCATCACGACTCTGCATAACCAAAGAACCAAAATGACCATGATTGGACGCGACGAGCGCGATCGCCGACCGACTTTCATCGCCTGTAGTGTAATATCGCTATCGAATGACAACTAATCATCGCAGAATCTCGAAATTGCGGTCTCAGTTTGACCATAGGTCATCACGACTCTGCATAACCAATGTGAGCGTGATTGGATGCGACGAGCACCATCGCCGACCGACTTTCATTGCCAGTAGTGTAATATTGCTAGTCTAATGACAACTAATCATCGCAGAATCTCAAAATTGCGGTCTCAGTTTGACCATAGGTCATTTCAACTCTGCATAACCAAAGTGAGCGTGATCGGTCGCGACGAGCGCCATCGCCGACCGACTTTCATCGCCAGTAGTGTAATATCGCTAGTCTAATGACAACTAAGTAACAACAAGTAATCATCGCAGAATCTCGAAATTGCGGTCTCAGATTGTCAAATCGGTCATCTCGACTCTGCATAACCAAAGAACCAAAATGAGCGTGATTGGACGCGACGAGCGCGATCGCCGACTGACTTTCGTCGCCAGTAGTGTAATATTGCTAGTCTAATGACAAGTAATCATCGCAAAATCTCGAAATTGCGGTCTCAGATTGTCAAATCGAGCATCTCGACCTGGTATAACCAAAATGAGCGTGATTGGATGCGACGAGCGCCATCGCCGACCGACTTTCATCGCCTGTAGTGTAATATTGCTAGTCAAATGACAAGTAATCATCGCAGAATCTCGAAATTGCGGTCTCAAATGGTCATATCGGTCATCTCGACTCTGTATAACCAAAATAAGTGTGATTGGATGCGACGAGCGCCATCGCCGACCGACTTTCATCGCCAGTAGTGTAATATTGCTACTCTAATGACAACTAATCATCGTAGAATCTCGAAATTGTGGTCTCAGTTTGATCATAGGTCATCACGACTCTGCATAACCAAAGAACCAAAATGACCATGATTGGACGCGACGAGCGCGATCGCCGACCGACCTTCGTCGCCAGTAGTGTAATATTGCTAGTCTAATGACAAGTAATCATCGCAAAATCTCGAAATTGCGGTCTCAGATTGTCAAATCGAGCATCTCGACCATGTATAACCAAAATGAGCGTGATTGGATGTGACGAGCGCCATCGCCGACCGACTTTCATCGCCTGTAGTGTAATATTGCTAGTCAAATGACAAGTAATTATCGCAGAATCTCGAAATTGCGGTCTCAGATGGTCATATCAGTCATCTCGACTCTGTATAACCAAAATAAGTGTGATTGGATGCGACGAGCGCCATTGCCGACCGACTTTCATCGCCTGTAGTGTAATATTGCTAGTCTAATGACAAGTAATCATCGCAAAATCTCGAAATTGTGGTCTCAGTTTGATCATAGGTCATCACGACTCTGCATAACCAATGTGAGCGTGATTGGATGCGACGAGCACCATCGCCGACCGACTTTCATTGCCAGTAGTGTAATATTGCTAGTCTAATGACAACTAATCATCGCAGAATCTCAAAATTGCGGTCTCAGTTTGACCATAGGTCATTTCAACTCTGCATAACCAAAGTGAGCGTGATCGGTCGCGACGAGCGCCATCGCCGACCGACTTTCATCGCCAGTAGTGTAATATCGCTAGTCTAATGACAACTAAGTAACAACAAGTAATCATCGCAGAATCTCGAAATTGCGGTCTCAGATTGTCAAATCGGTCATCTCGACTCTGCATAACCAAAGAACCAAAATGAGCGTGATTGGACGCGAAGAGCGCGATCGCCGACTGACTTTCGTCGCCAGTAGTGTAATATTGCTAGTCTAATGACAAGTAATCATCGCAAAATCTCAAAATTGCGGTCTCAGATTGTCAAATCGAGCATCTCGACCTGGTATAACCAAAATGAGCGTGATTGGATGCGACGAGCGCCATCGCCGACCGACTTTCATCGCCTGTAGTGTAATATTGCTAGTCAAATGACAAGTAATCATCGCAGAATCTCGAAATTGCGGTCTCAAATGGTCATATCGGTCATCTCGACTCTGTATAACCAAAATAAGTGTGATTGGATGCGACGAGCGCCATCGCCGACCGACTTTCATCGCCAGTAGTGTAATATTGCTAGTCTAATGACAAGTAATCATCGCAGAATCTCGAAATTGCGGTCTCAGTTTGACCATAAGTCATCTCGACTCTGCATAACCAATGTAAGGGTGATTGGACGCGACGAACGCCATCGCCGACCGACTTTCATCGCCAGTAGTGTAATATTGCTAGTCTAATGACAAGTAATCATCGCAAAATCTCGAAATTGCGGTCTCAGATTGTCAAACCGCGCATCTCGACTGTATAACCAAAATGAGCGTGATTGGACGCGATGAGCGCGATTGCCGACCAAATTTTGTCGCCAGTAGTGTAATATTGCTAGTCGAATGACAAGTTATCATCGCAGAACCTCGAAATTGAGGTCTCAGATTGTCAAATCGGTCATTTCGACTCTGTATAACCAAAATAAGCGTGATTGGACGCGACGAGCGCCATCGCCGACTGACTTTCATCGCCAGTAGTGTAATATTGCTAGTCTAATGACAACTAATCATTGCAGAATCTCAAAATTGCGGTCTCAGTTTGTCCAATCGAGCATCTCGACTATGTATAACCAAAATGAGTGTGATTGGACGCGACTAGCGCGATCGCCGACCGACTTTCGTCGCCAGTAGTGTAATATTGCTAGTCTAATGACAACTAATCATCGCAAAATCTCGAAATTGTGGTCTCAGTTTCATCATAGGTCATTTCGACTCTGCATAACCAATGTGAGCGTGATTGGACGTGACGAGCGCCATCGCCGACCGACTTTCATCGCCAGTAGTGTAATATTGCTAGTCTAATGACAAGTAATCATCGCACAATCTCGAAATTGCGGTCTCAGTTTGACCATAGGTCATCTCGACTCTGCATAACCAATGTGAGCGTGATTGGACGCGACGAGTGCCATCACCGATCGACTTTCATCGCCAGTAGTGTAGTATTGCTAGTCTAATGACAACTAATCATCGCAGAATCTCAAAATTGCGGTCTCAGTTTGACCATAGGTCATTTCAACTCTGCATAACCAATGTGAGCGTGATCGGTCGCGATGAGCGCCATCGCCGACCGACTTTCATCGCCTGTAGTGTAATATTGCTAGTCTAATGACAAGTAATCATCGCAGAATCTCGAAATTGCGGTCTCAGATTGTCAAATTGGTCATCTCGACTCTGCATAACCAAAGAACCCAAATGAGCGTGATTGGACGCAACGAGCGCGATCGCCGACCGACTTTCGTTGCCAGTAGTGTAATATTGCTAGTCAAATGACAAGTAATCATCGCAGAATCTCGAAATTGCGGTCTCAGATTGTCATATCGGTCATCTCGACTCTGTATAACCAAAATAAGTGTGATTGGATGCGACGAGCGCCATCGCCGACCGACTTTCATCGCCAGTAGTGTAATATTGCTAGTCTAATGACAAGTAATCAGCGCAGAATCTCGAAATTGTGGTCTCAGTTTGACCATAGGTCATCTTGACTCTGCATAACCAATGTGAGCGTGATTGGACGCGACGAGCGCCATCGCCGACCGACTTTCATCGCCAGTAGTGTAATATTGCTAGTCTAATGACAAGTAATCAGCGCAGAATCTCGAAATTGTGGTGTCAGTTTGATCATAGGTCATCACGACTCTGCATTACCAATGTGAGCGTGATTGGACGCGACGAGCGCCATCACCGACCGACTTTCATCGCCAGTAGTGTAAAATTGCTAGTCTAATGACAACTTATCATCGCAGAATCTCGAAATTGTGGTCTCAGTTTGATCACAGGTCATCTCGACTCTGCATAACCAATGTGAGCGTGATTGGACCCGACGAGCGCCATCGCCGACCGACTTTCATTGCCAGTAGTGTAATATTGCTACTCTAATGACAAGTAATCATCGCAGAATCTCGCAATTGTGGTCTCAGTTTGATCATAGGTCATCACTACTCTGCATAACCAATGTGAGCGTGATTGGACCCGACGAGCGCCATCGCCGACCGACTTTCATTGCCAGTAGTGTAATATTGCTACTCTAATGACAAGTAATCATCGCAGAATCTCGAAATTGCGGTCTCAGTTTGACCATAGGTCATCTTGACTCTGCATAACCAATGTGAGCGTGATTGGACGCGACGAGCGCCATCGCCGACAGACTTTCATCGCCAGTAGTGTAATATTGCTAGTCTAATGACAAGTAATCAGCGCAGAATCTCGAAATTGTGGTGTCAGTTTGATCATAGGTCATCACGACTCTGCATTACCAATGTGAGCGTGATTGGACGCGACGAGCGCCATCACCGACCGACTTTCATCGCCAGTAGTGTAAAATTGCTAGTCTAATGACAACTTATCATCGCAGAATCTCGAAATTGTGGTCTCAGTTTGATCACAGGTCATCTCGACTCTGCATAACCAATGTGAGCGTGATTCGACGCGACAAGTGCCATCGCCGATCGACTTTCATCGCCAGTAGTGTAATATTGCTAGTCTAATGACAACTAATCATAACAGAATCTCGAAATTGTGGTCTCAGTTTGATCATAGGTCATCTCGACTCTGAATAACCAATGTGAGCGTGATTGGACGCGACGAGCGCCATCGCCGACCGACTTTCATCGCCAGTAGTGTAATATTGCTAGTCTAATGACAAGTAATCATCGCAAAATCTCGAAATTGTGGTCTCAGTTTGATCATAGGTCATCACGACTCTGCATAACCAATGTGAGCGTGATTGGATGCGACGAGCGCCATCGCCAACCGACTTTCATCGCCAGTAGTGTAATATTGCTAGTCTAATGACAAGTAATCATCGCAGAATCTCGAAATTGCGGTCTCAGTTTGACCATAGGTCATCTTGACTCTGCATAACCAATGTGAGCGTGATTGGACGCGACGAGCGCCATCGCCGACCGACTTTCATCGCCAGTAGTGTAATATTGCTAGTCTAATGACAAGTAATCAGCGCAGAATCTCGAAATTGTGGTGTCAGTTTGATCATAGGTCATCACGACTCTGCATTACCAATGTGAGCGTGATTGGACGCGACGAGCGCCATCACCGACCGACTTTCATCGCCAGTAGTGTAAAATTGCTAGTCTAATGACAACTTATCATCGCAGAATCTCGAAATTGTGGTCTCAGTTTGATCACAGGTCATCTCGACTCTGCATAACCAATGTGAGCGTGATTGGACCCGACGAGCGCCATCGCCGACCGACTTTCATTGCCAGTAGTGTAATATTGCTACTCTAATGACAAGTAATCATCGCAGAATCTCGCAATTGTGGTCTCAGTTTGATCATAGGTCATCACGACTCTGCATAACCAATGTGAGCGTGATTGGACCCGACGAGCGCCATCGCCGACCGACTTTCATTGCCAGTAGTGTAATATTGCTACTCTAATGACAAGTAATCATCGCAGAATCTCGAAATTGCGGTCTCAGTTTGACCATAGGTCATCTTGACTCTGCATAACCAATGTGAGCGTGATTGGACGCGACGAGCGCCATCGCCGACAGACTTTCATCGCCAGTAGTGTAATATTGCTAGTCTAATGACAAGTAATCAGCGCAGAATCTCGAAATTGTGGTGTCAGTTTGATCATAGGTCATCACGACTCTGCATTACCAATGTGAGCGTGATTGGACGCGACGAGCGCCATCACCGACCGACTTTCATCGCCAGTAGTGTAAAATTGCTAGTCTAATGACAACTTATCATCGCAGAATCTCGAAATTGTGGTCTCAGTTTGATCACAGGTCATCTCGACTCTGCATAACCAATGTGAGCGTGATTGGACGCGACAAGTGCCATCGCCGATCGACTTTCATCGCCAGTAGTGTAATATTGCTAGTCTAATGACAACTAATCATAACAGAATCTCGAAATTGTGGTCTCAGTTTGATCATAGGTCATCTCGACTCTGAATAACCAATGTGAGCGTGATTGGACGCGACGAGCGCCATCGCCGACCGACTTTCATCGCCAGTAGTGTAATATTGCTAGTCTAATGACAAGTAATCATCGCAAAATCTCGAAATTGTGGTCTCAGTTTGATCATAGGTCATCACGACTCTGCATAACCAATGTGAGCGTGATTGGATGCGACGAGCGCCATCGCCGACCGACTTTCATTGCCAGTAGTGTAATATTGCTAGTCTAATGACAAATAATCATCGCAGAATCTCAAAATTGCGGTCTCAGTTTGACCATTGGTCATTTCAACTCTGCATAACCAAAGTGAGCGTGATCGGTCGCGACGAGCGCCATCGCCGACCGACTTTCATCGCCAGTAGTGTAATATCGCTAGTCTAATGACAACTAATCATCGCAGAATCTCGAAATTGCGGTCTCAGTTTGACCATAGGTCATTTCAACTCTGCATAACCAAAGTGAGCATGATCGGTGGCGATGAGCGCCATCGCCGACCGACTTTCATCGTCTGTAGTGTAATATTGCTAGTCTAATGACAAGTAATCATCGCAGAATCTCGAAATTGCGGTCTCAGATTGTCAAATCGGTCATCTCGACTCTCTATAACCAAAATGAGCGTGATTGGACGCGACGAGCGCGATCACCGACCGACTTTCGTCGCCAGTAGTGTAATATTGCTACTCTAATGACAACTAATCATCGCAGAATCTCAAAATTGCGGTCTCAGTTTGACCATAGGTCATCTCGACTCTGCATAACCAATGTGGGCGTGATTGGACGCGACGAGCGCCATCGCCGACCGACTTTCATCGCCAGTAGTGTAATATTGCTAGTCTAATGACAACTAATCATCGCAGAATCTCAAAATTGCGGTCTCAGTTTGACCATAGGTCATTTCTACTCTGCATAACCAAAGTGAGCGTGATCGGTCGCGATGAGCGCGATCGCCGACCGACTTTCGTCGCCAGTAGTGTAATATTGCTAGTCTAATGACAAGTAATCATCGCAAAATCTCGAAATTGCGGTCTCAGATTGTCAAACCGCGCATCTCGACTGTATAACCAAAATGAGCGTGATTGGACGCGACGAGTGCGATCGCCAACCGACTTTCGTCGCCAGTAGTGTAATATTGCTAGTCTAATGACAAGTAATCATCGCAGAATCTTGAAATTGTGGTCTCAGTTTGACCATAGGTCATCACGACTGTGCATAACCAATGTGAGCATGATTGGATGCGACGAGCGCCATCGCCGACCGACTTTCATTGCCAGTAGTGTAATATTGCTAGTCTAATGACAACTAATCATCGCAGAATCTCAAAATTGCGGTCTCAGTTTGACCATAGGTCATTTCAACTCTGCATAACCAAAGTGAGCGTGATCGGTCGCGACGAGCGCCATCGCCGACCGACTTTCATCGCCAGTAGTGTAATATTGCTAGTCTAATTACAACTAATCATCGCAGAATCTCAAAATTGCGGTCTCAGTTTGACCATAGGTCATTTCAACTCTGCATAACCAAAGTGAGCGTGATCGGTCGCGACGAGCGCCATCGCCAACCGACTTTCATCGCCAGTAGTGTAATATCGCTAGTCAAATGACAAGTAATTATCGCAGAATCTCGAAATTGCGGTCTCAGATTGTCAAATCGAGCATCTCGACCATGTATAACCAAAATGAGCGTGATCGGATGCGACGAGCGCCATCGCCGACCGACTTTCATCACCTGTAGTGTAATATTGCTAGTCAAATGACAAGTAATTATCGCAGAATCTCGAAATTGCGGTCTCAGATGGTCATATCGGTCATCTTGACTCTGTATAACCAAAATAAGTGTGATTGGATGCGACGAGCGCCATCGCCGACCGACTTTCATCGTCTGTAGTGTAATATTGCTAGTCTAATGGCAAGTAATCATCGCAAAATCTCGAAATTGTGGTCTCAGTTTGATCATAGGTCATCACGACTCTGCATAACCAATGTGAGCGTGATTGGATGCGACGAGCGCCATCGCCGACCGACTTTCATTGCCAGTAGTGTAATATTGCTAGTCTAATGACAACAAATCATCGCAGAATCTCAAAATTGCGGTCTCAGTTTGACCATAGGTCATTTCAACTCTGCATAACCAAAGTGAGCGTGATCGGTCGCGACGAGCGCCATCGCCGACCGACTTTCATCGCCAGTAGTGTAATATCGCTAGTCTAATGACAACTAATCATCGCAGAATTTCGAAATTGCGGTCTCAGTTTGACCATAGGTCATTTCAACTCTGCATAGCCAAAGTGAGCATGATCGGTCGCGATGAGCGCCATCGCCGACCGACTTTCATCGCCTGTAGTGTAATATTGCTAGTCTAATGATAAGTAATCATCGCAGAATCTCGAAATTGCGGTCTCAGATTGTCAAATCGGTCATCTCGACTCTGTATAACCAAAATGAGCGTGATTGGACGCGACGAGCGCGATCGCCGACCGACTTTCGTCGCCAGTAGTGTAATATTGCTACTCTAATGACAACTAATCATCGCAGAATCTCGAAATTGTGGTCTCAGTTTGATCATAGGTCATCACGACTCTGCATAACCAATGTGAGCGTGATTGGATGCGACGAGCGCCATCGCCGACCGACTTTCATTGCCAGTAGTGTAATATTGCTAGTCTAATGACAACTAATCATCGCAGAATCTCAAAATTGCGGTCTCAGTTTGACCATAGGTCATTTCAACTCTGCATAACCAAAGTGAGCGTGATCGGTCGCGACGAGCGCCATCGCCGACCGACTTTCATCGCCAGTAGTGTAATATCGCTAGTCTAATGACAACTAATCATCGCAGAATCTCAAAATTGCAGTCTCAGTTTGACCATAGGTCATCTCAACTCTGCATAACCAAAGTGAGCGTGATCGGTCGCGATGAGCGCCATCGCCGACCGACTTTCATCGCCTGTAGTGTAATATTGCTAGTCTAATGACAAGTAATCATCGCAGAATCTCGAAATTGCGGTCTCAGATTATCAAATTGGTCATCTCGACTCTGTATAACCAAAATGAGCGTGATTGGACGCGACGAGCGAGATCGCCGACCGACTTTCGTCGCCAGTAGTGTGATATTGCTACTCTAATGACAACTAATCATCGCAGAATCTCGAAATTGTGGTCTCAGTTTGATCATAGGTCATCACGACTGTGCATAACCAATGTGAGCGTGATTGGATGCGACGAGCGCCATCGCCGACCGACTTTCATTGCCAGTAGTGTAATATTGCTAGTCTAATGACAACTAATCATCGCAGAATCTCAAAATTGCGGTCTCAGTTTGACCATAGGTCATTTCAACTCTGCATAACCAAAGTGAGCGTGATCGGTCGCGACGAGCGCCATCGCCGACCGACTTTCATCGCCAGTAGTGTAATATCGCTAGTCTAATGACAAGTAATCATCGCAGAATCTCGAAATTGCGGTCTCAGATTGTCAAATCGGTCATCTCGACTCTGCATAACCAAAGAACCAAAATGAGCATGATTGGACGCGACGAGCGCGATCGCCGACCGACTTTCGTCGCCAGTAGTGTAATATTGCTAGTCAAATGACAAGTAATCATCGCAAAATCTCGAAATTGCGGTCTCAGATTGTCAAATCGAGCATCTCGACCATGTATAACCAAAATGAGCGTGATTGGATGCGACGAGCGCCATCGCCGACCGACTTTCATCGCCTGTAGTGTAATATTGCTAGTCGAATGACAAGTAATTATCGCAGAATCTCGAAATTGCGGTCTCAGATGGTCATATCGGTCATCTCGACTCTGTATAACCAAAATAAGTGTGATTGGATGCGACGAGCGCCATCGCTGACCGACTTTCATCGCCTGTAGTGTAATATTGCTAGTCTAATGACAAGTAATCATCGCAAAATCTCGAAATTGTGGTCTCAGTTTGATCATAGGTCATCACGACTCTGCATAACCAATGTGAGCGTGATTGGATGCGACGAGCGCCATCGCCGACCGACTTTCATTGCCTGTAGTGTAATATTGCTAGTCTAATGACAAGTAATCATCGCAAAATCTCGAAATTGTGGTCTCAGATGGTCATATCGGTCATCTCGACTCTGTATAACCAAAATAAGTGTGATTGGATGCGACGAGCGCCATCGCTGACCGACTTTCATCGCCTGTAGTGTAATATTGCTAGTCTAATGACAAGTAATCATCGCAAAATCTCGAAATTGTGGTCTCAGTTTGATCATAGGTCATCACGACTCTGCATAACCAATGTGAGCGTGATTGGATGCGACGAGCGCCATCGCCGACCGACTTTCATCGCCTGTAGTGTAATATTGCTAGTCGAATGACAAGTAATTATCGCAGAATCTCGAAATTGCGGTCTCAGATGGTCATATCGGTCATCTCGACTCTGTATAACCAAAATAAGTGTGATTGGATGCGACGAGCGCCATCGCTGACCGACTTTCATCGCCAGTAGTGTAATATTGCTACTCTAATGACAACTAATCATCGCAGAATCTCGAAATTGTGGTCTCAGTTTGATCATAGGTCATCACGACTCTGCATAACCAAAGAACCAAAATGACCATGATTGGACGCGACGAGCGCGATCGCCGACCGACCTTCGTCGCCAGTAGTGTAATATTGCTAGTCTAATGACAAGTAATCATCGCAAAATCTCGAAATTGCGGTCTCAGATTGTCAAATCGAGCATCTCGACCATGTATAACCAAAATGAGCGTGATTGGATGTGACGAGCGCCATCGCCGACCGACTTTCATCGCCTGTAGTGTAATATTGCTAGTCAAATGACAAGTAATTATCGCAGAATCTCGAAATTGCGGTCTCAGATGGTCATATCAGTCATCTCGACTCTGTATAACCAAAATAAGTGTGATTGGATGCGACGAGCGCCATTGCCGACCGACTTTCATCGCCTGTAGTGTAATATCGCTATCGAATGACAACTAATCATCGCAGAATCTCGAAATTGCGGTCTCAGTTTGACCATAGGTCATCACGACTCTGCATAACCAATGTGAGCGTGATTGGATGCGACGAGCACCATCGCCGACCGACTTTCATTGCCAGTAGTGTAATATTGCTAGTCTAATGACAACTAATCATCGCAGAATCTCAAAATTGCGGTCTCAGTTTGACCATAGGTCATTTCAACTCTGCATAACCAAAGTGAGCGTGATCGGTCGCGACGAGCGCCATCGCCGACCGACTTTCATCGCCAGTAGTGTAATATCGCTAGTCTAATGACAACTAAGTAACAACAAGTAATCATCGCAGAATCTCGAAATTGCGGTCTCAGATTGTCAAATCGGTCATCTCGACTCTGCATAACCAAAGAACCAAAATGAGCATGATTGGACGCGACGAGCGCGATCGCCGACTGACTTTCGTCGCCAGTAGTGTAATATTGCTAGTCTAATGACAAGTAATCATCGCAAAATCTCGAAATTGCGGTCTCAGATTGTCAAATCGAGCATCTCGACCTGGTATAACCAAAATGAGCGTGATTGGATGCGACGAGCGCCATCGCCGACCGACTTTCATCGCCTGTAGTGTAATATTGCTAGTCAAATGACAAGTAATCATCGCAGAATCTCGAAATTGCGGTCTCAAATGGTCATAGGTCATCACGACTCTGCATAACCAAAGAACCAAAATGACCATGATTGGACGCGACGAGCGCGATCGCCGACCGACCTTCGTCGCCAGTAGTGTAATATTGCTAGTCTAATGACAAGTAATCATCGCAAAATCTCGAAATTGCGGTCTCAGATTGTCAAATCGAGCATCTCGACCATGTATCACCAAAATGAGCGTGATTGGGTGTGACGAGCGCCATCGCCGACCGACTTTCATCGCCTGTAGTGTAATATTGCTAGTCAAATGACAAGTAATTATCGCAGAATCTCGAAATTGCGGTCTCAGATGGTCATATCAGTCATCTCGACTCTGTATAACCAAAATAAGTGTGATTGGATGCGACGAGCGCCATTGCCGACCGACTTTCATCGCCTGTAGTGTAATATTGCTAGTCTAATGACAAGTAATCATCGCAAAATCTCGAAATTGTGGTCTCAGTTTGATCATAGGTCATCACGACTCTGCATAACCAATGTGAGCGTGATTGGATGCGACGAGCACCATCGCCGACCGACTTTCATTGCCAGTAGTGTAATATTGCTAGTCTAATGACAACTAATCATCGCAGAATCTCAAAATTGCGGTCTCAGTTTGACCATAGGTCATTTCAACTCTGCATAACCAAAGTGAGCGTGATCGGTCGCGACGAGCGCCATCGCCGACCGACTTTCATCGCCAGTAGTGTAATATCGCTAGTCTAATGACAACTAAGTAACAACAAGTAATCATCGCAGAATCTCGAAATTGCGGTCTCAGATTGTCAAATCGGTCATCTCGACTCTGCATAACCAAAGAACCAAAATGAGCGTGATTGGACGCGAAGAGCGCGATCGCCGACTGACTTTCGTCGCCAGTAGTGTAATATTGCTAGTCTAATGACAAGTAATCATCGCAAAATCTCAAAATTGCGGTCTCAGATTGTCAAATCGAGCATCTCGACCTGGTATAACCAAAATGAGCGTGATTGGATGCGACGAGCGCCATCGCCGACCGACTTTCATCGCCTGTAGTGTAATATTGCTAGTCAAATGACAAGTAATCATCGCAGAATCTCGAAATTGCGGTCTCAAATGGTCATATCGGTCATCTCGACTCTGTATAACCAAAATAAGTGTGATTGGATGCGACGAGCGCCATCGCCGACCGACTTTCATCGCCAGTAGTGTAATATTGCTAGTCTAATGACAAGTAATCATCGCAGAATCTCGAAATTGCGGTCTCAGTTTGACCATAAGTCATCTCGACTCTGCATAACCAATGTAAGGGTGATTGGACGCGACGAACGCCATCGCCGACCGACTTTCATCGCCAGTAGTGTAATATTGCTAGTCTAATGACAAGTAATCATCGCAAAATCTCGAAATTGCGGCCTCAGATTGTCAAACCGCGCATCTCGACTGTATAACCAAAATGAGCGTGATTGGACGCGATGAGCGCGATTGCCGACCAAATTTTGTCGCCAGTAGTGTAATATTGCTAGTCGAATGACAAGTTATCATCGCAGAACCTCGAAATTGAGGTCTCAGATTGTCAAATCGGTCATTTCGACTCTGTATAACCAAAATAAGCGTGATTGGACGCGACGAGCGCCATCGCCGACTGACTTTCATCGCCAGTAGTGTAATATTGCTAGTCTAATGACAACTAATCATTGCAGAATCTCAAAATTGCGGTCTCAGTTTGTCCAATCGAGCATCTCGACTATGTATAACCAAAATGAGTGTGATTGGACGCGACTAGCGCGATCGCCGACCGACTTTCGTCGCCAGTAGTGTAATATTGCTAGTCTAATGACAACTAATCATCGCAGAATCTCGAAATTGTGGTCTCAGTTTCATCATAGGTCATCTCGACTCTGCATAACCAATGTGAGCGTGATTGGACGTGACGAGCGCCATCGCCGACCGACTTTCATCGCCAGTAGTGTAATATTGCTAGTCTAATGACAAGTAATCATCGCAGAATCTCGAAATTGCGGTCTCAGTTTGACCATAGGTCATCTCGACTCTGCATAACCAATGTGAGCGTGATTGGACGCGACGAGTGCCATCACCGATCGACTTTCATCGCCAGTAGTGTAGTATTGCTAGTCTAATGACAACTAATCATCGCAGAATCTCAAAATTGCGGTCTCAGTTTGACCATAGGTCATTTCAACTCTGCATAACCAAAGTGAGCGTGATCGGTCGCGATGAGCGCCATCGACGACCGACTTTCATCGCCTGTAGTGTAATATTGCTAGTCTAATGACAAGTAATCATCGCAGAATCTCGAAATTGCGGTCTCAGATTGTCAAATTGGTCATCTCGACTCTGCATAACCAAAGAACCCAAATGAGCGTGATTGGACGCGACGAGCGCGATCGCCGACCGACTTTCGTTGCCAGTAGTGTAATATTGCTAGTCAAATGACAAGTAATCATCGCAGAATCTCGAAATTGCGGTCTCAGATTGTCATATCGGTCATCTCGACTCTGTATAACCAAAATAAGTGTGATTGGATGCGACGAGCGCCATCGCCGACCGACTTTCATCGCCAGTAGTGTAATATTGCTAGTCTAATGACAAGTAATCATCGCAGAATCTCGAAATTGCGGTCTCAGTTTGACCATAGGTCATCTTGACTCTGCATAACCAATGTGAGCGTGATTGGACGCGACGAGCGCCATCGCCGGCCGACTTTCATCGCCAGTAGTGTAATATTGCTAGTCTAATGACAAGTAATCAGCGCAGAATCTCGAAATTGTGGTGTCAGTTTGATCATAGGTCATCACGACTCTGCATTACCAATGTGAGCGTGATTGGACGCGACGAGCGCCATCACCGACCGACTTTCATCGCCAGTAGTGTAAAATTGCTAGTCTAATGACAACTTATCATCGCAGAATCTCGAAATTGTGGTCTCAGTTTGATCACAGGTCATCTCGACTCTGCATAACCAATGTGAGCGTGATTGGACCCGACGAGCGCCATCGCCGACCGACTTTCATTGCCAGTAGTGTAATATTGCTACTCTAATGACAAGTAATCATCGCAGAATCTCGCAATTGTGGTCTCAGTTTGATCATAGGTCATCACGACTCTGCATAACCAATGTGAGCGTGATTGGACACGACGAGCGCCATCGCCGACCGACTTTCATTGCCAGTAGTGTAATATTGCTACTCTAATGACAAGAAATCATCGCAGAATCTCGAAATTGCGGTCTCAGTTTGACCATAGGTCATCTTGACTCTGCATAACCAATGTGAGCGTGATTGGACGCGACGAGCGCCATCGCCGACAGACTTTCATCGCCAGTAGTGTAATATTGCTAGTCTAATGACAAGTAATCAGCGCAGAATCTCGAAATCGTGGTGTCAGTTTGATCATAGGTCATCACGACTCTGCATTACCAATGTGAGCGTGATTGGACGCGACGAGCGCCATCACCGACCGACTTTCATCGCCAGTAGTGTAAAATTGCTAGTCTAATGACAACTTATCATCGCAGAATCTCGAAATTGTGGTCTCAGTTTGATCACAGGTCATCTCGACTCTGCATAACCAATGTGAGCGTGATTGGACGCGACAAGTGCCATCGCCGATCGACTTTCATCGCCAGTAGTGTAATATTGCTAGTCTAATGACAACTAATCATAACAGAATCTCGAAATTGTGGTCTCAGTTTGATCATAGGTCATCTCGACTCTGAATAACCAATGTGAGCGTGATTGGACGCGACGAGCGCCATCGCCGACCGACTTTCATCGCCAGTAGTGTAATATTGCTAGTCTAATGACAAGTAATCATCGCAAAATCTCGAAATTGTGGTCTCAGTTTGATCATAGGTCATCATGACTCTGCATAACCAATGTGAGCGTGATTGGATGCGACGAGCGCCATCGCCGACCGACTTTCATCGCCAGTAGTGTAATATTGCTAGTCTAATGACAAGTAATCATCGCAGAATCTCGAAATTGCGGTCTCAGTTTGACCATAGGTCATCTTGACTCTGCATAACCAATGTGAGCGTGATTGGACGCGACGAGCGCCATCGCCGACCGACTTTCATCGCCAGTAGTGTAATATTGCTAGTCTAATGACAAGTAATCAGCGCAGAATCTCGAAATTGTGGTGTCAGTTTGATCATAGGTCATCACGACTCTGCATTACCAATGTGAGCGTGATTGGACGCGACGAGCGCCATCACCGACCGACTTTCATCGCCAGTAGTGTAAAATTGCTAGTCTAATGACAACTTATCATCGCAGAATCTCGAAATTGTGGTCTCAGTTTGATCACAGGTCATCTCGACTCTGCATAACCAATGTGAGCGTGATTGGACCCGACGAGCGCCATCGCCGACCGACTTTCATTGCCAGTAGTGTAATATTGCTACTCTAATGACAAGTAATCATCGCAGAATCTCGCAATTGTGGTCTCAGTTTGATCATAGGTCATCACGACTCTGCATAACCAATGTGAGCGTGATTGGACCCGACGAGCGCCATCGCCGACCGACTTTCATTGCCAGTAGTGTAATATTGCTACTCTAATGACAAGTAATCATCGCAGAATCTCGAAATTGCGGTCTCAGTTTGACCATAGGTCATCTCGACTCTGCATAACCAATGTGAGCGTGATTGGACGCGACGAGCGCCATCGCCGACAGACTTTCATCGCCAGTAGTGTAATATTGCTAGTCTAATGACAAGTAATCAGCGCAGAATCTCGAAATTGTGGGTGTCAGTTTGATCATAGGTCATCACGACTCTGCATTACCAATGTGAGCGTGATTGGACGCGACGAGCGCCATCACCGACCGACTTTCATCGCGCGAGTAGTGTAAAATTGCTAGTCTAATGACAACTTATCATCGCAGAATCTCGAAATTGTGGTCTCAGTTTGATCACAGGTCATCTCGACTCTGCATAACCAATGTGAGCGTGATTGGACGCGACAAGTGCCATCGATCCCGATCGACTTTCATCGCCAGTAGTGTAATATTGCTAGTCTAATGACAACTAATCATAACAGAATCTCGAAATTGTGGTCTCAGTTTGATCATAGGTCATCTCGACTCGCAATAACCAATGTGAGCGTGATTGGACGCGACGAGCGCCATCGCCGACCGACTTTCATCGCCAGTAGTGTAATATTGCTAGTCTAATGACAAGTAATCATCGCAGAATCTCGAAATTGTGGTCTCAGTTTGATCATAGGTCATCACGACTCTGCATAACCAATGTGAGCGTGATTGGATGCGACGAGCGCCATCGCCGACCGACTTTCATTGCCAGTAGTGTAATATTGCTAGTCTAATGACAAATAATCATCGCAGAATCTCAAAATTGCGGTCTCAGTTTGACCATTGGTCATTTCAACTCTGCATAACCAAAGTGAGCGTGATCGGTCGCGACGAGCGCCATCGCCGACCGACTTTCATCGCCAGTAGTGTAATATCGCTAGTCTAATGACAACTAATCATCGCAGAATCTCGAAATTGCGGTCTCAGTTTGACCATAGGTCATTTCAACTCTGCATAACCAAAGTGAGCATGATCGGTGGCGATGAGCGCCATCGCCGACCGACTTTCATCGTCTGTAGTGTAATATTGCTAGTCTAATGACAAGTAATCATCGCAGAATCTCGAAATTGCGGTCTCAGATTGTCAAATCGGTCATCTCGACTCTGTATAACCAAAATGAGCGTGATTGGACGCGACGAGCGCGATCACCGACCGACTTTCGTCGCCAGTAGTGTAATATTGCTACTCTAATGACAACTAATCATCGCAGAATCTCAAAATTGCGGTCTCAGTTTGACCATAGGTCATCTCGACTCTGCATAACCAATGTGGGCGTGATTGGACGCGACGAGCGCCATCGCCGACCGACTTTCATCGCCAGTAGTGTAATATTGCTAGTCTAATGACAACTAATCATCGCAGAATCTCAAAATTGCGGTCTCAGTTTGACCATAGGTCATTTCTACTCTGCATAACCAAAGTGAGCGTGATCGGTCGCGATGAGCGCGATCGCCGACCGACTTTCGTCGCCAGTAGTGTAATATTGCTAGTCTAATGACAAGTAATCATCGCAAAATCTCGAAATTGCGGTCTCAGATTGTCAAACCGCGCATCTCGACTGTATAACCAAAATGAGCGTGATTGGACGCGACGAGTGCGATCGCCAACCGACTTTCGTCGCCAGTAGTGTAATATTGCTAGTCTAATGACAAGTAATCATCGCAGAATCTTGAAATTGTGGTCTCAGTTTGACCATAGGTCATCTCGACTCTGCATAATAAAAGTGAGCGTGATTGGTCGCGATGAGCGGCATCGCCGACTGACTTTCATCGCCAGTAGTGTAATATTGCTATCGAATGACAACTTATCATCGCAGAGTATCGAAATTGTGGTCTCAATTTGTCCAATCGGTCATCTCGACTCTGTATAACCAAAATGAGCGTGATCAGTCGTGACGAGCGCCATCGCTGACTGACTTTCATCGCCAGTAGTGTAATATCGCTATCGAATGACAACTAATCATCGCAGAATCTCGAAATTGCGGTCTCAGTTTGACCATAGGTCATCTCGACTCTGCATAACCAATGTGAGCGTGATTGGACGTGACGAGCGCCATCGCCGACCGACTTTCATCGCCAGTAGTGTAATATTGCTAGTCTAATGACAACTAATCATCGCAGAATCTCAAAATTGCGGTCTCAATTTGTCAAATCGGTCATCTCGACTCTGTATAACCAAAATGAGCGTGATCAGTCGCGATGAGCGCCATCGCCGACCGACTTTCATCGCCTGTAGTGTAATATTGCTAGTAGAATGACAAGAAATCATCGCAGAATCTCGAAATTGAGGTTTCAGATTGTCAAATCGGTCATTTCGACTCTGTATAACCAAAATAAGCGTGATTGGACGCGACGAGCGCCATCGCCGACTGACTTTCATCGCCAGTAGTGTAATATTGCTAGTCTAATGACAAGTAATCATCGCAGAATCTCGAAATTGGGGTCTCAGTTTGATTATAGGTCATCACGACTCTGCATAACCAATGTGAGCGTGATTGGATGCGACGAGCGCCATCGCCGACCGACTTTCATTGCCAGTAGTGTAATATTGCTAGTGTAATGACAACTAATCATTGCAGAATCTCAAAATTGCGGTCTCAGTTTGACCATAGGTCATTTCAACTCTGCATAACCAAAGTGAGCGTGATCGGTCGCGACGAGCGCCATCGCCGACCGACTTTCATCGCCAGTAGTAGTAATATCGCTAGTCTAATGACAACTTATCATCGCAGAATCTCGAAATTGCGGTCTCAGTTTGACCATAGGTCATTTCAACTCTGCATAACCAAAGTGAGCATGATCGGTCGCGATGAGCGCCATCGCCGACCGACTTTCATCGCCTGTAGTGTAATATTGCTAGTCTAATGACAAGTAATCATCGCAGAATCTCGAAATTGCGGTCTCAGATTGTCAAATCGGTTATCTCGACTCTGTATAACCAAAATGAGCGTGATTGGACGCGACGAGCGCCATCGCCGACCGACTTTCGTCGCCAGTAGTGTAATATTGCTAGTCTAATGACAACTAATCAACGCAGAATCTCAAAATTGCGGTCTCAGTTTGACCATAGGTCATCTCGACTCTGCATAACCAATGTGGGCGTGATTGGACGCGACGAGCGCCATTGCCGACCGACTTTCATCGCCAGTAGTGTAATATTGCTAGTCTAATGACAACTAATCATCGCAGAATCTCAAAATTGCGGTCTCAGTTTGACCATAGGTCATTTCTACTCTGCATAACCAAAGTGAGCGTGATCGGTCGCGATGAGCGCGATCGCCGACCGACTTTCGTCGCCAGTAGTGTAATATTGCTAGTCTAATGACAAGTAATCATCGCAAAATCTCGAAATTGCGGTCTCAGATTGTCAAACCGCGCATCTCGACTGTATAACCAAAATGAGCGTGATTGGACGCGACGAGTGCGATCGCCAACCGACTTTCGTCGCCAGTAGTGTAATATTGCTAGTCTAATGACAAGTAATCATCGCAGAATCTTGAAATTGCGGTCTCAGTTTGACCATAGGTCATCTCGACTCTGCATAATAAAAGTGAGCGTGATTGGTCGCGATGAGCGGCATCGCCGACTGACTTTCATCGCCAGTAGTGTAATATTGCTTTCGAATGACAACTTATCATCGCAGAGTATCGAAATTGTGGTCTCAATTTGTCCAATCGGTCATCTCGACTCTGTATAACCAAAATGAGCGTGATCAGTCGTGACGAGCGCCATCGCTGACTGACTTTCATCGCCAGTAGTGTAATATCGCTATCGAATGACAACTAATCATCGCAGAATCTCGAAATTGCGGTCTCAGTTTGACCATAGGTCATCTCGACTCTGCATAACCAATGTGAGCGTGATTGGACGTGACGAGCGCCATCGCCGACCGACTTTCATCGCCAGTAGTGTAATATTGCTAGTCTAATGACAACTAATCATCGCAGAATCTCAAAATTGCGGTCTCAATTTGTCAAATCGGTCATCTCGACTCTGTATAACCAAAATGAGCGTGATCAGTCGCGATGAGCGCCATCGCCGACCGACTTTCATCGCCTGTAGTGTAATATTGCTAGTAGAATGACAAGAAATCATCGCAGAATCTCGAAATTGAGGTCTCAGATTGTCAAATCGGTCATTTCGACTCTGTATAACCAAAATAAGCGTGATTGGACGCGACGAGCGCCATCGCCGACTGACTTTCATCGCCAGTAGTGTAATATTGCTAGTCTAATGACAAGTAATCATCGCAGAATCTCGAAATTGGGGTCTCAGTTTGATTATAGGTCATCACGACTCTGCATAACCAATGTGAGCGTGATTGGATGCGACGAGCGCCATCGCCGACCGACTTTCATTGCCAGTAGTGTAATATTGCTAGTCTAATGACAACTAATCATTGCAGAATCTCAAAATTGCGGTCTCAGTTTGACCATAGGTCATTTCAACTCTGCATAACCAAAGTGAGCGTGATCGGTCACGACGAGCGCCATCGCCGACCGACTTTCATCGCCAGTAGTAGTAATATCGCTAGTCTAATGACAACTAATCATCGCAGAATCTCGAAATTGCGGTCTCAGTTTGACCATAGGTCATTTCAACTCTGCATAACCAAAGTGAGCATGATCGGTCGCGATGAGCGCCATCGCCGACCGACTTTCATCGCCTGTAGTGTAATATTGCTAGTCTAATGACAAGTAATCATCGCAGAATCTCGAAATTGCGGTCTCAGATTGTCAAATCGGTTATCTCGACTCTGTATAACCAAAATGAGCGTGATTGGACGCGACGAGCGCCATCGCCGACCGACTTTCGTCGCCAGTAGTGTAATATTGCTAGTCTAATGACAACTAATCAACGCAGAATCTCGAAATTGCGGTCTCAGTTTGACCATAGGTCATCTCGACTCTGCATAACCAATGTGAGCGTGATTGGACGCGACGAGTGCCATCGCCGATCGACTTTCATCGCCATTAGTGTAATATTGCTAGTCTAATGACAACTAATCATCGCAGAATCTCAAAATTGCGGTCTCAGTTTGACCATAGGTCATTTCTACTCTGCATAACCAAAGTAAGCGTGATCGGTCGCGATGAGCGCGATCGCCGATCGACTTTCGTCGCCAGTAGTGTAATATTGCTAGTCTAATGACAAGTAATCATCGCAAAATCTCGAAATTGCAGTCTCAGATTGTCAAACCGCGCATCTCGACTGTATAACCAAAATGAGCGTGATTGGACGCGACGAGTGCGATCGCCGACCGACTTTCGTCGCCAGTAGTGTAATATTGCTAGTCTAATGACAAGTAATCATCGCAGAATCTTGAAATTGCGGTCTCAGTTTGACCATAGGTCATCTCGACTCTGCATAATAAAAGTGAGCGTGATTGGTGGCGATGAGAGGCATCGCCGACTGACTTTCATCGCCAGTAGTGTGATATTGCTATCGAATGACAACTTATCATCGCAGAGTATCGAAATTGTGGTCTCAGATTGTCAAATCGGTCATCTCGACTCTGTATAACCAAAATGAGCGTGATTGGACGCGACGAGCGCGATCGCCGACCGACTTTCGTCGCCAGTAGTGTAATATTGCTACTCTAATGACAACTAATCATCGCAGAATCTCGAAATTGTGGTCTCAGTTTGATCATAGGTCATCACGACTCTGCATAACCAATGTGAGCGTGATTGGATGCGACGAGCGCCATCGCCGACCGACTTTCATTGCCAGTAGTGTAATATTGCTAGTCTAATGACAACTAATCATCGCAGAATCTCAAAATTGCGGTCTCAGTTTGACCATAGGTCATTTCAACTCTGCATAACCAAAGTGAGCGTGATCGGTCGCGACGAGCGCCATCGCCGACCGACTTTCATCGCCAGTAGTGTAATATCGCTAGTGTAATGACAAGTAATCATCGCAGAATCTCGAAAGTGCGGTCTCAGATTGTCAAATCGGTCATCTCGACTCTGCATAACCAAAGAACCAAAATGAGCATGATTGGACGCGACGAGCGCGATCGCCGACCGACTTTCGTCGCCAGTAGTGTAATATTGCTAGTCTAATGACAAGTAATCATCGCAAAATCTCGAATTTGCGGTCTCAGATTGTCAAATCGAGCATCTCGACCATGTATAACCAAAATGAGCGTGATTGGATGCGATGAGCGCCATCGCCGACCGACTTTCATCGCCTGTAGTGTAATATTGCTAGTCAAATGACAAGTAATCATCGCAGAATCTCGAAATTGCGGTCTCAGATGGTCATATCGGTCATCTCGACTCTGTATAACCAAAATAAGTGTGATTGGATGCGACGAGCGCCATCGCCGACCGACTTTCATTGCCTGTAGTGTAATATTGCTAGTCTAATGACAAGTAATCATCGCAAAATCTCGAAATTGTGGTCTCAGTTTGATCATAGGTCATCACGACTCTGCATAACCAATGTGAGCGTGATTGGATGCGACGAGCGCCATCGCCGACCGACTTTCATTGCCAGTAGTGTAATATTGCTAGTCTAATGACAACTAATCATCGCAGAATCTCAAAATTGCGGTCTCAGTTTGACCATAGGTCATTTCAACTCTGCATAACCAAAGTGAGCGTGATCGGTCGCGACGAGCGCCATCGCCGACCGACTTTCATCGCCAGTAGTGTAATATCGCTAGTCTAATGACAACTAATCATCGCAGAATCTCGAAATTGCGGTCTCAGTTTGACCATAGGTCATTTCAACTCTGCATAACCAAAGTGAGCATGATCGGTCGCGATGAGCGACATCGCCGACCGACTTTCATCGCCTGTAGTGTAATATTGCTAGTCTAATGATAAGTAATCATCGCAGAATCTCGAAATTGCGGTCTCAGATTGTCAAATCGGTCATCTTGACTCTGTATAACCAAAATGAGCGTGATTGGACGCGACGATCGCGATCGCCGACCGACTTTCGTCGCCAGTAGTGTTATATTGCTACTCTAATGACAACTAATCATCGCAGAATCTCGAAATTGTGGTCTCAGTTTGATCATAGGTCATCACGACTCTGCATAACCAATGTGAGCGTGATTGGATGCGACGAGCGCCATCGCCGACCGACTTTCATTGCCAGTAGTGTAATATTGCTAGTCTAATGACAACTAATCATCGCAGAATCTCAAAATTGCGGTCTCAGTTTGACCATAGGTCATTTCAACTCTGCGTAACCAAAGTGAGCGTGATCGGTCGCGACGAGCGCCATCGCCGACCGACTTTCATCGCCAGTAGTGTAATATCGCTAGTCTAATGACAAGTAATCATCGCAGAATCTCGAAATTGCGGTCTCAGATTGTCAAATCGGTCATCTCGACTCTGCATAACCAAAGAACCAAAATGAGCATGATTGGACGCGACGAGCGCGATCGCCGACTGACTTTCGTCGCCAGTAGTGTAATATTGCTAGTCTAATGACAAGTAATCATCGCAAAATCTCGAAATTGCGGTCTGAGATTGTCAAATCGAGCATCTCGACCATGTATAACCAAAATGAGCGTGATTGGATGCGACGAGCGCCATCGCCGACCGACTTTCATCGTCTGTAGTGTAATATTGCTAGTCAAATGACAAGTAATCATCGCAGAATCTCGAAATTGCGGTCTCAGATGGTCATATCGGTCATCTCGACTCTGTATAACCAAAATAAGTGTGATTGGATGCGATGAGCGCCATCGCCGACCGACTTTCATCGCCAGTAGTGTAATATTGCTAGTCTAATGACAAGTAATCATCGCAGAATCTCGAAATTGCGGTCTCAGTTTGACCATAAGTCATCTCGACTCTGCATAACCAATGTGAGCGTGATTGGACGCGACGAGCGCCATCGCCGACCGACTTTCATCGCCAGTAGTGTAATATTGCTAGTCTAATGACAAGTTATCATCGCAAAATCTCGAAATTGCGGTCTCAGATTGTCAAACCGCGCATCTCGACTGTATAACCAAAATGAGCGTGATTGGACGCGATGAGCGCGATCGCCGACCGACTTTTGTCGCCAGTAGTGTAATATTGCTAGTCTAATGACAAGTAATCATCGCCAAAATCTCGAAATTGCGGTCTCAGATTGTCAAACCGCGCATCTCGACTGTATAACCAAAATGAGCGTGATTAGACGCGATGAGCGCGATCGCCGACCAACTTTTGTCGCCAGTAGTGTATTATTGCTAGTCGAATGACAAGTAATCATCGCAGAATCTCGAAATTGAGGTCTCAGATTGTCAAATCGGTCATTTCGACTCTGTATAACCAAAATAAGCGTGATTGGACGCGACGAGCTCCATCGCCGACTGACTTTCATCGCCAGTAGTGTAATATTGCTAGTCTAATGACAACTAATCATTGCAGAATCTCAAAATTGCGGTCTCAGTTTGTCCAATCGAGCATCTCGACTATGTATAACCAAAATGAGTGTGATTGGACGCGACGAGCGCGATCGCCGACCGACTTTCGTCGCCAGTAGTGTAATATTGCTAGTCTAATGACAACTAATCATCGCAGAATCTCGAAATTGTGGTCTCAGTTTCATCATAGGTCATCTCGACTCTGCATAACCAATGTAAGCGTGATTGGACGTGACGAGCGCCATCGCCGACCGACTTTCATCGCCAGTAGTGTAATATTGCTAGTCTAATGACAAGTAATCATCGCAGAATCTCGAAATTGCGGTCTCAGTTTGACCATAGGTCATCTCGACTCTGCATAACCAATGTGAGCGTGCCAATGTGAGCGTGATTGGACGCGACGAGTGCCATCACCGATCGACTTTCATCGCCAGTAGTGTAGTATTGCTAGTCTAATGACAACTAATCATCGCAGAATCTCAAAATTGCGGTCTCAGTTTGACCATAGGTCATTTCAACTCTGCATAACCAAAGTGAGCGTGATCGGTCGCGATGAGCACCATCGCTGACCGACTTTCATCGCCAGTAGTGTAATATCGCTAGTCTAATGACAACTAATCATCGCAGAATCTCGAAATTGCGGTCTCAGTTTGACCATAGGTCATTTCAACTCTGCATAACCAAAGTGAGCATGATCGGTCGCGATGAGCGCCATCGCCGACCGACTTTCATCGCCTGTAGTGTAATATTGCTAGTCTAATGACAAGTAATCATCGCAGAATCTCGAAATTGCGGTCTCAGATTGTCAAATCGGTTATCTCGACTCTGTATAACCAAAATGAGCGTGATTGGACGCGACGAGCGCCATCGCCGACCGACTTTCGTCGCCAGTAGTGTAATATTGCTAGTCTAATGACAACTAATCAACGCAGAATCTCGAAATTGCGGTCTCAGTTTGACCATAGGTCATCTCGACTCTGCATAACCAATGTGAGCGTGATTGGACGCGACGAGTGCCATCGCCGATCGACTTTCATCGCCAGTAGTGTAATATTGCTAGTCTAATGACAACTAATCATCGCAGAATCTCGAAATTGTGGTCTCAGTTTCATCATAGGTCATCTCGACTCTGCATAACCAATGTAAGCGTGATTGGACGTGACGAGCGCCATCGCCGACCGACTTTCATCGCCAGTAGTGTAATATTGCTAGTCTAATGACAAGTAATCATCGCAGAATCTCGAAATTGCGGTCTCAGTTTGACCATAGGTCATCTCGACTCTGCATAACCAATGTGAGCGTGCCAATGTGAGCGTGATTGGACGCGACGAGTGCCATCACCGATCGACTTTCATCGCCATTAGTGTAATATTGCTAGTCTAATGACAACTAATCATCGCAGAATCTCAAAATTGCGGTCTCAGTTTGACCATAGGTCATTTCTACTCTGCATAACCAAAGTGAGCGTGATCGGTCGCGATGAGCGCGATCGCCGATCGACTTTCGTCGCCAGTAGTGTAATATTGCTAGTCTAATGACAAGTAATCATCGCAAAATCTCGAAATTGCAGTCTCAGATTGTGAAACCGCGCATCTCGACTGTATAACCAAAATGAGCGTGATTGGACGCGACGAGCGCCATCGCCGACCGACTTTCGTCGCCAGTAGTGTAATATTGCTAGTCTAATGACAACTAATCAACGCAGAATCTCGAAATTGCGGTCTCAGTTTGACCATAGGTCATCTCGACTCTGCATAACCAATGTGAGCGTGATTGGACGCGACGAGTGCCATCGCCGATCGACTTTCATCGCCATTAGTGTAATATTGCTAGTCTAATGACAACTAATCATCGCAGAATCTCAAAATTGCGGTCTCAGTTTGACCATAGGTCATTTCTACTCTGCATAACCAAAGTGAGCGTGATCGGTCGCTATGAGCGCGATCGCCGATCGACTTTCGTCGCCAGTAGTGTAATATTGCTAGTCTAATGACAAGTAATCATCGCAAAATCTCGAAATTGCAGTCTCAGATTGTCAAACCGCGCATCTCGACTGTATAACCAAAATGAGCGTGATTGGACGCGACGAGTGCGATCGCCGACCGACTTTCGTCGCCAGTAGTGTAATATTGCTAGTCTAATGACAAGTAATCATCGCAGAATCTTGAAATTGCGGTCTCAGTTTGACCATAGGTCATCTCGACTCTGCATAATAAAAGTGAGCGTGATTGGTGGCGATGAGAGGCATCGCCGACTGACTTTCATCGCCAGTAGTGTAATATTGCTATCGAATGACAACTTATCATCGCAGAGTATCGAAATTGTGGTCTCAGATTGTCAAATCGGTCATCTCGACTCTGTATAACCAAAATGAGCGTGATTGGACGCGACGAGCGCGATCACCGAACGACTTTCGTCGCCAGTAGTGTAATATTGCTACTCTAATGACAACTAATCATCGCAGAATCTCGAAATTGTGGTCTCAGTTTGATCATAGGTCATCACGACTCTGCATAACCAATGTGAGCGTGATTGGATGCGACGAGCGCCATCGCCGACCGACTTTCATCGCCAGTAGTGTAATATCGCTAGTGTAATGACAAGTAATCATCGCAGAATCTCGAAAGTGCGGTCTCAGATTGTCAAATCGGTCATCTCGACTCTGCATAACCAAAGAACCAAAATGAGCATGATTGGACGCGACGAGCGCGATCGCCGACCGACTTTCGTCGCCAGTAGTGTAATATTGCTAGTCTAATGACAAGTAATCATCGCAAAATCTCGAATTTGCGGTCTCAGATTGTCAAATCGAGCATCTCGACCATGTATAACCAAAATGAGCGTGATTGGATGCGATGAGCGCCATCGCCGACCGACTTTCATCGCCTGTAGTGTAATATTGCTAGTCAAATGACAAGTAATCATCGCAGAATCTCGAAATTGCGGTCTCAGATGGTCATATCGGTCATCTCGACTCTGTATAACCAAAATAAGTGTGATTGGTTGGACGAGCGCCATCGCCGACCGACTTTCATTGCCTGTAGTGTAATATTGCTAGTCTAATGACAAGTAATCATCGCAAAATCTCGAAATTGTGGTCTCAGTTTGATCATAGGTCATCACGACTCTGCATAACCAATGTGAGCGTGATTGGATGCGACGAGCGCCATCGCCGACCGACTTTCATTGCCAGTAGTGTAATATTGCTAGTCTAATGACAACTAATCATCGCAGAATCTCAAAATTGCGGTCTCAGTTTGACCATAGGTCATTTCAACTCTGCATAACCAAAGTGAGCGTGATCGGTCGCGACGAGCGCCATCGCCGACCGACTTTCATCGCCAGTAGTGTAATATCGCTAGTCTAATGACAACTAATCATCGCAGAATCTCGAAATTGCGGTCTCAGTTTGACCATAGGTCATTTCAACTCTGCATAACCAAAGTGAGCATGATCGGTCGCGATGAGCGACATCGCCGACCGACTTTCATCGCCTGTAGTGTAATATTGCTAGTCTAATGATAAGTAATCATCGCAGAATCTCGAAATTGCGGTCTCAGATTGTCAAATCGGTCATCTTGACTCTGTAAAACCAAAATGAGCGTGATTGGACGCGACGAGCGCGATCGCTGACCGACTTTCGTCGCCAGTAGTGTTATATTGCTACTCTAATGACAACTAATCATCGCAGAATCTCGAAATTGTGGTCTCAGTTTGATCATAGGTCATCACGACTCTGCATAACCAATGTGAGCGTGATTGGATGCGACGAGCGCCATCGCCGACCGACTTTCATTGCCAGTAGTGTAATATTGCTAGTCTAATGACAACTAATCATCGCAGAATCTCAAAATTGCGGTCTCAGTTTGACCATAGGTCATTTCAACTCTGCGTAACCAAAGTGAGCGTGATCGGTCGCGACGAGCGCCATCGCCGACCGACTTTCATCGCCAGTAGTGTAATATCGCTAGTCTAATGACAAGTAATCATCGCAGAATCTCGAAATTGCGGTCTCAGATTGTCAAATCGGTCATCTCGACTCTGCATAACCAAAGAACCAAAATGAGCATGATTGGACGCGACGAGCGCGATCGCCGACCGACTTTCGTCGCCAGTAGTGTAATATTGCTAGTCTAATGACAAGTAATCATCGCAAAATCTCGAAATTGCGGTCTGAGATTGTCAAATCGAGCATCTCGACCATGTATAACCAAAATGAGCGTGATTGGATGCGACGAGCGCCATCGCCGACCGACTTTCATCGTCTGTAGTGTAATATTGCTAGTCAAATGACAAGTAATCATCGCAGAATCTCAAAATTGCGGTCTCAGATGGTCATATCGGTCATCTCGACTCTGTATAACCAAAATAAGTGTGATTGGATGCGATGAGCGCCATCGCCGACCGACTTTCATCGCCAGTAGTGTAATATTGCTAGTCTAATGACAAGTAATCATCGCAGAATCTCGAAATTGCGGTCTCAGTTTGACCATAAGTCATCTCGACTCTGCATAACCAATGTGAGCGTGATTGGACGCGACGAGCGCCATCGCCGACCGACTTTCATCGCCAGTAGTGTAATATTGCTAGTCTAATGACAAGTTATCATCGCAAAATCTCGAAATTGCGGTCTCAGATTGTCAAACCGCGCATCTCGACTGTATAACCAAAATGAGCGTGATTGGACGCGATGAGCGCGATCGCCGACCGACTTTTGTCGCCAGTAGTGTAATATTGCTAGTCTAATGACAAGTAATCATCGCCAAAATCTCGAAATTGCGGTCTCAGATTGTCAAACCGCGCATCTCGACTGTATAACCAAAATGAGCGTGATTGGACGCGATGAGCGCGATCGCCGACCAACTTTTGTCGCCAGTAGTGTAATATTGCTAGTCGAATGACAAGTAATCATCGCAGAATCTCGAAATTGAGGTCTCAGATTGTCAAATTGGTCATTTCGACTCTGTATAACCAAAATAAGCGTGATTGGACGCGACGAGCGCCATCGCCGACTGACTTTCATCGCCAGTAGTGTAATATTGCTAGTCTAATGACAACTAATCATTGCAGAATCTCAAAATTGCGGTCTCAGTTTGTCCAATCGAGCATCTCGACTATGTATAACCAAAATGAGTGTGATTGGACGCGACGAGCGCGATCGCCGACCGACTTTCGTCGCCAGTAGTGTAATATTGCTAGTCTAATGACAACTAATCATCGCAGAATCTCGAAATTGTGGTCTCAGTTTCATCATAGGTCATCTCGACTCTGCATAACCAATGTAAGCGTGATTGGACGTGACGAGCGCCATCGCCGACCGACTTTCATCGCCAGTAGTGTAATATTGCTAGTCTAATGACAAGTAATCATCGCAGAATCTCGAAATTGCGGTCTCAGTTTGACCATAGGTCATCTCGACTCTGCATAACCAATGTGAGCGTGATTGGACGCGACGAGTGCCATCACCGATCGACTTTCATCGCCAGTAGTGTAGTATTGCTAGTCTAATGACAACTAATCATCGCAGAATCTCAAAATTGCGGTCTCAGTTTGACCATAGGTCATTTCAACTCTGCATAACCAAAGTGAGCGTGATCGGTCGCAATGAGCACCATCGCTGACCGACTTTCATCGCCTGTAGTGTAATATTGCTAGTCTAATGACAAGTAATCATCGCAGAATCTCGAAATTGCGGTCTCAGATTGTCAAATTGGTCATCTCGACTCTGCATAACCAAAGAACCCAAATGAGCGTGATTGGACGCGACGAGCGCGATCGCCGACCGACTTTCGTTGCCAGTAGTGTAATATTGCTAGTCAAATGACAAGTAATCATCGCAGAATCTCAAAATTGCGGTCTCAGATTGTCATATCGGTCATCTCGACTCTGTATAACCAAAATAAGTGTGATTGGATGCGACGAGCGCCATCGCCGACCGACTTTCATCGCCAGTAGTGTAATATTGCTAGTCTAATGACAAGTAATCATCGCAGAATCTCGAAATTGCGGTCTCAGTTTGACCATAGGTCATCTTGACTCTGCATAACCAATGTGAGCGTGATTGGACGCGACGAGCGCCATCGCGACCGACTTTCATCGCCAGTAGTGTAATATTGCTAGTCTAATGACAAGTAATCAGCGCAGAATCTCGAAATTGTGGTGTCAGTTTGATCATAGGTCATCACGACTCTGCATTACCAATGTGAGCGTGATTGGACGCGACGAGCGCCATCACCGACCGACTTTCATCGCCAGTAGTGTAAAATTGCTAGTCTAATGACAACTTATCATCGCAGAATCTCGAAATTGTGGTCTCAGTTTGATCACAGGTCATCTCGACTCTGCATAACCAAAGTGAGCGTGATCGGTCGCGATGAGCTCGATCGCCGACCGACTTTCGTCGCCAGTAGTGTAATATTGCTAGTCTAATGACAAGTAATCATCGCAAAATCCCGAAATTGCGGTCTCAGATTGTCAAACCGCGCATCTCGACTGTATAACCAAAATGAGCGTGATTGGACGCGACGAGTGCGATCGCCGACCGACTTTCGTCGCCAGTAGTGTAATATTGCTAGTCTAATGACAAGTAATCATCGCAGAATCTTGAAATTGCGGTCTCAGTTTGACCATAGGTCATCTCGACTCTGCATAATAAAAGTGAGCGTGATTGGCCGCGATGAGCGGCATCGCCGACTGACTTTCATCGCCAGTAGTGTAATATTGCTATCGAATGACAACTTATCATCGCAGAGTATCGAAATTGTGGTCTCAATTTGTCCAATCGGTCATCTCGACTCTGTATAACCAAAATGAGCGTGATCAGTCGTGACGAGCGCCATCGCTGACTGACTTTCATCGCCAGTAGTGTAATATCGCTATCGAATGACAACTAATCATCGCAGAATCTCGAAATTGCGGTCTCAGTTTGACCATAGGTCATCTCGACTCTGCATAACCAATGTGAGCGTGATTGGACGTGACGAGCGCCATCGCCGACCGACTTTCATCGCCAGTAGTGTAATATTGCTAGTCTAATGACAACTTATCATCGCAGAATCTCAAAATTGCGGTCTCAATTTGTCAAATCGGTCATCTCGACTCTGTATAACCAAAATGAGCGTGATCAGTCGCGATGAGCGCAATCGCCGACCGACTTTCATCGCCTGTAGTGTAATATTGCTAGTAGAATGACAAGAAATCATCGCAGAATCTCGAAATTGAGGTCTCAGATTGTCAAATCGAGCATCTCGACCATGTATAACCAAAATGAGCGTGATTGGACGCGACGAGCGCCATCGCCGACTGACTTTCATCGCCAGTAGTGTAATATTGCTAGTCTAATGACAAGTAATCATCGCAGAATCTCGAAATTGTGGTCTCAGTTTGATCATAGGTCATCACGACTCTGCATAACCAATGTGAGCGTGATTGGATGCGACGAGCGCCATCGCCGACCGAATTTCATTGCCAGTAGTGTAATATTGCTAGTCTAATGACAACTAATCATCGCAGAATCTCAAAATTGCGGTCTCAGTTTGACCATACGTCATTTCAACTCTGCATAACCAAAGTGAGCGTGATCGGTCGCGACGAGCGCCATCGCCGACCGACTTCTATCGCCAGTAGTGTAATATCGCTAGTCTAATGACAACTAATCATCGCAGAATCTCGAAATTGCGGTCTCAGTTTGACCATAGGTCATTTCAACTCTGCATAACCAAAGTGAGAATGATCGGTCGCGATGAGCGCCATCGCCGACCGACTTTCATCGCCAGTAGTGTAATATTGCTAGTCTAATGACAAGTAATCATCGCAGAATCTCGAAATTGCGGTCTCAGATTGTCAAATCGGTCATCTCGACTCTGTATAACCAAAATGAGCGTGATTGGATGCGACGAGCGCGATCGCCGACCAACTTTCGTCGCCAGTAGTGTAATATTGCTACTCTAATGACAACTAATCATCGCAGAATCTCAAAATTGCGGTCTCAGTTTGACCATAGGTCATCTCGACTCTGCATAACCAATGTGGGCGTGATTGGACGCGACGAGCGCCATCGCCGACCGACTTTCATCGCCAGTAGTGTAATATTGCTAGTCTAATGACAACTAATCATCGCAGAATCTCAAAATTGCGGTCTCAGTTTGACCATAGGTCATTTCTACTCTGCATAACAGAAGTGAGCGTGATCGGTCGCGATGAGCGCGATCGCCGACCGACTTTCGTCGCCAGTAGTGTAATATTGCTAGTCTAATGACAAGTAATCATCGCAAAATCTCGAAATTGCGGTCTCAGATTGTCAAACCGCGCATCTCGACTGTATAACCAAAATGAGCGTGATTGGACGCGACGAGTGCGATCGCCGACCGACTTTCGTCGCCAGTAGTGTAATATTGCTAGTCCAATGACAAGTAATCATCGCAGAATCTTGAAATTGCGGTCTCAGTTTGACCATAGGTCATCTCGACTCTGCATAATAAAAGTGAGCGTGATTGGTCGCGATGAGCGGCATCGCCGACTGACTTTCATCGCCAGTAGTGTAATATTGCTATCGAATGACAACTTATCATCGCAGAGTATCGAAATTGTGGTCTCAATTTGTCCAATCGGTCATCTTGACTCTGTATAACCAAAATGAGCGTGATCAGTCGTGACGAGCGCCATCGCTGACTGACTTTCATCGCCAGTAGTGTAATATCGCTATCGAATGACAACTAATCATCGCAGAATCTCGAAATTGCGGTCTCAGTTTGACCATAGGTCATCTCGACTCTGCATAACCAATGTGAGCGTGATTGGACGTGATGAGCGCCATCGCCGACCGACTTTCATCGCCAGTAGTGTAATATTGCTAGTCTAATGACAACTAATCATCGCAGAATCTCAAAATTGCGGTCTCAATTTGTCAAATCGGTCATCTCGACTCTGTATAACCAAAATGAGCGCGATCAGTCGCGATGAGCGCCATCGCCGACCGACTTTCATCGCCTGTAGTGTAATATTGCTAGTAGAATGACAAGAAATCATCGCAGAATCTCGAAATTGAGGTCTCAGATTGTCAAATCGGTCATTTCGACTCTGTATAACCAAAATAAGCGTGATTGGACGCGACGAGCGCCATCGCCGACTGACTTTCATCGCCAGTAGTGTAATATTGCTAGTCTAATGACAACTAATCATTGCAGAAACTCAAAATTGCGGTCTCAGTTTGTCCAATCGAGCATCTCGACTCTGTATAACCAAAATGAGTGTGATTGGACGCGACGAGCGCGATCGCCGACCGACTTTCGTCGCCAGTAGTGTAATATTGCTAGTCTAATGACAAGTAATCATCGCAGAATCTTGAAATTGCGGTCTCAGTTTGACCATAGCTCATCTCGACTCTGCATAATAAAAGTGAGCGTGATTGGTCGCGATGAGCGGCATCGCCGACTGACTTTCATCGCCAGTAGTGTAATATTGCTATCGAATGACAACTTATCATCGCAGAGTATCGAAATTGTGGTCTCAATTTGTCCAATCGGTCATCTCGACTCTGTATAACCAAAATGAGCGTCATCGGTCGTGACGAGCGCCATCGCTGACTGACTTTCATCGCCAGTAGTGTAATATCGCTATCGAATGACAACTAATCATCGCAGAATCTCAAAATTGCGGTCTCAGTTTGACCATAGGTCATCTCGACTCTGCATAACCAATGTGAGCGTGATTGGACGTGATGAGTGCCATCGCCGACCGACTTTCATCGCCAGTAGTGTAATATTGCTAGTCTAATGACAACTAATCATCGCAGAATCTCAAAATTGCGGCCTCAATTTGTCAAATCGGTCATTTCGACTCTGTATAACCAAAATAAGCGTGATTGGACGCGACGAGCGCCATCGCCGACTGACTTTCATCGCCAGTAGTGTAATATTGCTAGTCTAATTACAACTAATCATTGCAGAATCTCAAAATTGCGGTCTCAGTTTGTCCAATCGAGCATCTCGACTCTGTATAACCAAAATGAGTGTGATTGGACGCGACGAACGCGATCGCCGACCGACTTTCGTCGCCAGTAGTGTAATATTGCTAGTCTAGTGACAAGTAATCATCGCAGAATCTTGAAATTGCGGTCTCAGTTTGACCATAGGTCATCTCGACTCTGCATAATAAAAGTGAGCGTGATTGGTCGCGATGAGCGGCATCGCCGACTGACTTTCATCGCCAGTAGTGTAATATTGCTATCGAATGACAACTTATCATCGCAGAGTATCGAAATTGTGGTCTCAATTTGTCCAATCGGTCATCTCGACTCTGTGTAACCAAAATGAGCGTGATCAGTCGTGATGAGCGCCATCGCTGACTGACTTTCATCGCCAGTAGTGTAATATCGCTATCGAATGACAACTAATCATCGCAGAATCTCGAAATTGCGGTCTCAGTTTGACCATAGGTCATCTCGACTCTGCATAACCAATGTGAGTGTGATTGGACGTGACGAGCGCCATGGCCGACCGACTTTCATCGCCAGTAGTGTAATATTGCTAGTCTAATGACAACTAATCATCGCAGAATCTCAAAATTGCGGTCTCAGATTGTCAAATCGGTCATCTCGACTCTGCATAACCAAAGAACCAAAATGAGCGTGATTGGACACGACGAGCGCGATCGCCGACCGACTTTCGTCGCCAGTAGTGTAATATTGCTAGTCTAATGACAAGTAATCATCGCAAAATCTCGAAATTGCGGTCTCAGATTGTCAAATCGAGCATCTCGACCATGTATAACCAAAATGAGCGTGATTGGACGCGACAAGCGCCATCGCCGACCGACTTTCATCGCCTGTAGTGTAATATTGCTAGTCAAATGACAAGTAATCATCGCAGAATCTCGAAATTGCAGTCTCAGTTTGACCATAGGTCATTTCGACTTTGCATAACCAAAGTGAGCGTGATCGGTCGCGACGAGCGCCATCGCCAACCGACTTTCTTCACCAGTAGTGTAATATCGCTAGTCTAATGACAACTAATCATCGCAGAATCTCGAAATTGCGGTCTCAGTTTGACCATAGGTCATCTCGACTCTCTATAACCAAAATAAGTGTGATTGGATGCGACGAGCGCCATCGCCGACCGACTTTCATCGCCAGTAGTGTAATATCGCTAGTCTAATGACAAGTAATCATCGCAAAATCTCGAAATTGCGGTCTCAGTTTGATCATAAGTCATCTCGATTCTGCATAACCAATGTGAGCGTGATTGGACGCGTTGAGCGCCATCGCCGACCGACTTTCATCGCCAGTAGTGTAATATTGCTAGTCTAATGACAAGTAATCATCACAGAATCTTGAAATTGTGGTGTCAGTTTGATCATAGGTCATCACGACTCTGCATAACCAATGTGAGCGTGATTGGACGCAACGAGCGCCATCGCCGACCGACTTTCATCGCCAGTAGTGTAATATTGCTAGTCTAATGACAACTAATCATCGCAGAATCTCAAAATTGCGGTCTCAGTTTGACCATAGGTCATTTCGACTCTGCATAACCAAAGTGAGCTTGATCGGTCGCGACGAGCGCCATCGCCAACCGACTTTCTTCACCAGTAGTGTAATATCGCTAGTCTGATGACAACTAAACATCGCAGAATCTCGAAATTGCGGTCTCAGTTTGACCATAGGTCATCTCGACTCTGCATAACCAATGTGAGCGTGATTGGACGCGACGAGTGCCATCGCCGATCGACTTTCATCGCCAGTAGTGTAATACTGCTAGTCTAATGACAACTAATCATCGCAGAATCTCAAAATTGCGGTCTCAGTTTGACCATAGGTCATTTCAACTCTGCATAACCAAAGTGAGCATGATCGGTCGCGATGAGCGTCATCGCCGACCGACTTTCATCGCCTGTTTTGTAATATTGCTAGTCTAATGACAAGTAATCATCGCAGAATCTCGAAATTGCGGTCTCGGATTGTCAAATCGGTCATCTCGACTCTGTATAACCAAAATGAGCGTGATTGGACGCGACGAGCGCCATCGCCGACCGACTTTCGTCGCCAGTAGTGTAATATTGCTAGTCTAATGACAAGTAATCATCGCAAAATCTCGAAATTTCGGTCTCAGATTGTCAAATCGAGCATCTCGACTATGTATAACCAAAATGAGCATGATTGGAAGCGACGAGCGCCATCGCCGACCGACTTTCATCGCCTGTAGTGTAATATTGCTAGTCGAATGACAAGTAATCATTGCAGAATCTCGAAATTGCGGTCTCAGATTGTCATATCGGTCATCTCGACTCTGTATAACCAAAATAAGCGTGATTGGATGCGACGAGCGCCATCGCCGACCGACTTTCATCGCCAGTAGTGTAATATTGCTAGTCTAATGACAAGTAATCATCGCAGAATCTCGAAATTGTGGTGTCAGTTTGATCATAGGTCATCACGACTCTGCATAAACAATGTGAGCGTGATTGGACGCGACGAGCGCCATCGCCGACCGACTTTCATCGCCAGTAGTGTAATATTGCTAGTCTAATTACAACTAATCATCGCAGAATCTCAAAATTGCGGTCTCAGTTTGACCATAGGTCATTTCGACTCTGCATAACCAAAGTGAGCGTGATCGGTCGCGACGAGCGCCATCGCCAACCGACTTTCTTCACCAGTAGTGTAATATCGCTAGTCTAATGACAACTAATCATCGCAGAATCTCGAAATTGCGGTCTCAGTTTGACCATAGGTCATCTCGACTCTGCATAACCAATGTGAGCGTGATTGGACGCGACAAGTGCCATCGCCGATCAACTTTCATCGCCAGTAGTGTAATATTGCTAGTCTAATGACAACTAATCATCGCAGAATCTCAAAATTGCGGTCTCAGTTTGACCATAGGTCATTTCAACTCTGCATAACCAAAGTGAGCGTGATCGGTCCCGATGAGCGCCATCGCCGACCGACTTTCATCGCCTGTTTTGTAATATTGCTAGTCGAATGACAAGTAATCATTGCAGAATCTCGAAATTGCGGTCTCAGATTGTCATATCGGTCATCTCGACTCTGTATAACCTAAATAAGCGTGATTGGATGCGACGAGCGCCATCGCCGACCGACTTTCAACGCCAGTAGTGTAATATTGCTAGTCTAATGACAAGTAATCATCGCAGAATCTCGAAATTGCAGTCTCAGTTTGACCATAGGTCATCTCGACTCTGCATAACCAATGTGAGCGTGATTGGACGCGACGAGTGCGATCGCCGACCGACTTTCGTCGCCAGTAGTGTAATATTGCTAGTCTAATGACAAGTAATCATCGCAAAATCTCGAAATTGCGGTCTCAGATTGTCAAATCGAGCATCTCGACTATGTATAACCAAAATGAGCGTGATTGGACGCGACGAGCGCCATCGCCGACCGACTTTCATCGCCTGTAGTGTAATATTGCTAGTCTAATGACAAGTAATCATCGCAGAATCTCGAAATTGCGGTCTTAGTTTGACCATAGGTCATCTCGACTCTGCATAACCAATGTGAGTGTGATGGGACGCGACGAGCGCCATCGCCGACAGACTTTCATCGCCAGTAGTGTAATATTGCTAGTCTAATGACAAGTAATCATCGCAGAATCTCGAAATTGTGGTCTCAGTTTGATCATAGGTCATCACGACTCTGCATAACCAATGTGAGCGTGATTGGATGCGACGAGCACCATGGCCGACTGACTTTCATCGCCAGTAGTGTAATATTGCTAGTCTAATGACAACTAATCATCGTAGAATCTCAAAATTGCGGTCTCAGTTTGACCATAGGTCATCTCGACTCTGCATAACCAAAGTGAGCGTGATCGGTCGCGATGAGCGCCATCGCCGACCGACTTTCATCGCCTGTAGTGTAATATTGCTAGTCTAATGACAAGTAATCATCGCAGAATCTCGAAATTGCGGTCTCAGATTGTCAAATCGGTCATCTCGACTCTGCATAACCAAAGAACCAAAATGAGCGTGATTGGACGCGACGAGCGCGATCGCCGACCGACTTTCATCGCCAGTAGTGTAATATCGCTAGTCTAATGACAACTAATCATCGCAGAATCTCGAAATTGCGGTCTCAGTTTGACCATAGGTCATCTCGACTCTGCATAACCAATGTGAGCGTGATTGGACGCGACAAGTGCCATCGCCGATCAACTTTCATCGCCAGTAGTGTAATATTGCTAGTCTAATGACAACTAATCATCGCAGAATCTCAAAATTGCGGTCTCAGTTTGACCATAGGTCATTTCAACTCTGCATAACCAAAGTGAGCGTGATCGGTCCCGATGAGCGCCATCGCCGACCGACTTTCATCGCCTGTTTTGTAATATTGCTAGTCGAATGACAAGTAATCATTGCAGAATCTCGAAATTGCGGTCTCAGATTGTCATATCGGTCATCTCGACTCTGTATAACCTAAATAAGCGTGATTGGATGCGACGAGCGCCATCGCCGACCGACTTTCAACGCCAGTAGTGTAATATTGCTAGTCTAATGACAAGTAATCATCGCAGAATCTCGAAATTGCAGTCTCAGTTTGACCATAGGTCATCTCGACTCTGCATAACCAATGTGAGCGTGATTGGACGCGACGAGTGCGATCGCCGACCGACTTTCGTCGCCAGTAGTGTAATATTGCTAGTCTAATGATAAGTAATCATCGCAAAATCTCGAAATTGCGGTCTCAGATTGTCAAATCGAGCATCTCGACTATGTATAACCAAAATGAGCGTGATTGGACGCGACGAGCGCCATCGCCGACCGACTTTCATCGCCTGTAGTGTAATATTGCTAGTCAAATAACAAGTAATCATCGCAGAATCTCGAAATTGCGGTCTTAGTTTGACCATAGGTCATCTCGACTCTGCATAACCAATGTGAGTGTGATGGGACGCGACGAGCGCCATCGCCGACAGACTTTCATCGCCAGTAGTGTAATATTGCTAGTCTAATGACAAGTAATCATCGCAGAATCTCGAAATTGTGGTCTCAGTTTGATCATAGGTCATCACGACTCTGCATAACCAATGTGAGCGTGATTGGATGCGACGAGCACCATGGCCGACTGACTTTCATTGCCAGTAGTGTAATATTGCTAGTCTAATGACAACTAATCATCGTAGAATCTCAAAATTGCGGTCTCAGTTTGACCATAGGTCATCTCGACTCTGCATAACCAAAGTGAGCGTGATCGGTCGCGATGAGCGCCATCGCCGACCGACTTTCATCGCCTGTAGTGTAATATTGCTAGTCTAATGACAAGTAATCATCGCAGAATCTCGAAATTGCGGTCTCAGATTGTCAAATCGGTCATCTCGACTCTGCATAACCAAAGAACCAAAATGAGCGTGATTGGACGCGACGAGCGCGATCGCCGACCGACTTTCATCGCCAGTAGTGTAATATTGCTAGTCTAATGACAAGTAATCATCGCAAAATCTCAAAATTGCGGTCTCAGATTGTCAAATCGAGCATCTCGACTATGTATAACCAAAATGAGCGTGATTGGACGCGAGGAGCGCCATCGCCGACCGACTTTCATCGCCTGTAGTGTAATATTGCTAGTCAAATGACAAGTAATCATCGCAGAATCTCGAAATTGCGGTCTCAGATTGTCATATCGGTCATCTCGACTCTGTATAACCAAAATAAGTGTGATTGGATGCAACGAGCGCCATCGCCGACCGACTTTCGTCGCCAGCAGTGTAATATTGCTAGTCTAATGACAAGTAATCATCGCAGAATCTCGAAATTGCGGTCTCAGTTTGACCATAGGTCATCTCGACTCTGTATAACCAATGTGAGCGTGATTGGACGCGACGAGTGCCATCGCTGATCGACTTTCATCGCCAGTAGTGTAATATTGCTAGTCTAATGACAACTAATCATCGCAGAATCTCAAAATTGCGGTCTCAGTTTGACCATAGGTCATTTCAACTCTGCATAACCAAAGTGAGCGTGATCGGTCGCGATGAGCGCCATCGCCGACCGACTTTCATCGCCTGTAGTGTAATATTGCTAGTCTAATGACAAGTAATCATCGCAGAATCTCGAAATTGCGGTCTCAGATTGTCAAATCGGTCATCTCGACTCTGTATAACCAAAATGAGCGTGATTGGACGCGACGAGCGCGATCGCCGACCGACTTTCGTCGCCAGTAGTGTAATATTGCTAGTCTAATGACAAGTAATCATCGCAAAATCTCGAAATTGCGGTCTCAGATTGTCAAATCGAGCATCTCGACTATGTATAACCAAAATGAGCGTGATTGGAAGCGACGAGCGCCATCGCCGACCGACTTTCATCGCCTGTAGTGTAATATTGCTAGTCGAATGACAAGTAATCATTGCAGAATCTCGAAATTGCGGTCTCAGATTGTCATATCGGTCATCTCGACTCTGTATAACCAAAATGAGCGTGATTGGACGCGACGAGCGCGATCGCCGACCGACTTTCGTCGCCAGTAGTGTAATATTGCTCGTCTAATGACAAGTAATCATCGCAAAATCTCGAAATTGCGGTCTCAGATTGTCAAATCGAGCATCTCGACTCTGTATAACCAAAATAAGTGTGATTGGATGCAACGAGCGCCATCGCCGACCGACTTTCGTCGCCAGCAGTGTAATATTGCTAGTCTAATGACAAGTAATCATCGCAGAATCTCGAAATTGCGGTCTCAGTTTGACCATAGGTCATCTCGACTCTGTATAACCAATGTGAGCGTGATTGGACGCGACGAGTGCCATCGCTGATCGACTTTCATCGCCAGTAGTGTAATATTGCTAGTCTAATGACAACTAATCATCGCAGAATCTCAAAATTGCGGTCTCAGTTTGACCATAGGTCATTTCAACTCTGCATAACCAAAGTGAGCGTGATCGGTCGCGATGAGCGCCATCGCCGACCGACTTTCATCGCCTGTAGTGTAATATTGCTAGTCTAATGACAAGTAATCATCGCAGAATCTCGAAATTGCGGTCTCAGATTGTCAAATCGGTCATCTCGACTCTGTATAACCAAAATGAGCGTGATTGGACGCGACGAGCGCGATCGCCGACCGACTTTCGTCGCCAGTAGTGTAATATTGCTAGTCTAATGACAAGTAATCATCGCAAAATCTCGAAATTGCGGTCTCAGATTGTCAAATCGAGCATCTCGACTATGTATAACAAAAATGAGCATGATTGGAAGCGACGAGCGCCATCGCCGACCGACTTTCATCGCCTGTAGTGTAATATTGCTAGTCGAATGACAAGTAATCATTGCAGAATCTCGAAATTGCGGTCTCAGATTGTCATATCGGTCATCTCGACTCTGTATAACCAAAATAAGTGTGATTGGATGCAACGAGCGCCATCGCCGACCGACTTTCGTCGCCAGCAGTGTAATATTGCTAGTCTAATGACAAGTAATCATCGCAGAATCTCGAAATTGCGGTCTCAGTTTGACCATAGGTCATCTCGACTCTGTATAACCAATGTGAGCGTGATTGGACGCGACGAGTGCCATCGCCGACCGACTTTCATCGCCAGTAGTGTAATACTGCTAGTCTAATGACAACTAATCATCGCAGAATCTCAAAATTGCGGTCTCAGTTTGACCATAGGTCATTTCAACTCTGCATAACCAAAGTGAGCGTGATCGGTCGCGATGAGCGCCATCGCCGACCGACTTTCATCGCCTGTAGTGTAATATTGCTAGTCTAATGACAAGTAATCATCGCAGAATCTCGAAATTGCGGTCTCAGATTGTCAAATCGGTCATCTCGACTCTGTATAACCAAAATGAGCGTGATTGGACGCGACGAGCGCGATCGCCGACCGACTTTCGTCGCCAGTAGTGTAATATTGCTAGTCTAATGACAAGTAATCATCGCAAAATCTCGAAATTGCGGTCTCAGATTGTCAAATCGAGCATCTCGACTATGTATAACAAAAATGAGCATGATTGGAAGCGACGAGCGCCATCGCCGACCGACTTTCATCGCCTGTAGTGTAATATTGCTAGTCGAATGACAAGTAATCATTGCAGAATCTCGAAATTGCGGTCTCAGATTGTCATATCGGTCATCTCGACTCTGTATAACCAAAATGAGCGTGATTGGACGCGACGAGCGCGATCGCCGACCGACTTTCGTCGCCAGTAGTGTAATATTGCTCGTCTAATGACAAGTAATCATCGCAAAATCTCGAAATTGCGGTCTCAGATTGTCAAATCGAGCATCTCGACTCTGTATAACCAAAATAAGTGTGATTGGATGCAACGAGCGCCATCGCCGACCGACTTTCGTCGCCAGCAGTGTAATATTGCTAGTCTAATGACAAGTAATCATCGCAGAATCTCGAAATTGCGGTCTCAGTTTGACCATAGGTCATCTCGACTCTGTATAACCAATGTGAGCGTGATTGGACGCGACGAGTGCCATCGCTGATCGACTTTCATCGCCAGTAGTGTAATACTGCTAGTCTAATGACAACTAATCATCGCAGAATCTCAAAATTGCGGTCTCAGTTTGACCATAGGTCATTTCAACTCTGCATAACCAAAGTGAGCGTGATCGGTCGCGATGAGCGCCATCGCCGACCGACTTTCATCGCCTGTAGTGTAATATTGCTAGTCTAATGACAAGTAATCATCGCAGAATCTCGAAATTGCGGTCTCAGATTGTCAAATCGGTCATCTCGACTCTGTATAACCAAAATGAGCGTGATTGGACGCGACGAGCGCGATCGCCGACCGACTTTCGTCGCCAGTAGTGTAATATTGCTAGTCTAATGACAAGTAATCATCGCAAAATCTCGAAATTGCGGTCTCAGATTGTCAAATCGAGCATCTCGACTATGTATAACAAAAATGAGCATGATTGGAAGCGACGAGCGCCATCGCCGACCGACTTTCATCGCCTGTAGTGTAATATTGCTAGTCGAATGACAAGTAATCATTGCAGAATCTCGAAATTGCGGTCTCAGATTGTCATATCGGTCATCTCGACTCTGTATAACCAAAATGAGCGTGATTGGACGCGACGAGCGCGATCGCCGACCGACTTTCGTCGCCAGTAGTGTAATATTGCTCGTCTAATGACAAGTAATCATCGCAAAATCTCGAAATTGCGGTCTCAGATTGTCAAATCGAGCATCTCGACTATGTATAACCAAAATAAGCGTGATTGGATGCGACGAGCGCCATTGCCGACCAACTTTCATCGCCAGTAGTGTAATATTGCTAGTCTAATGACAAGTAATCATCGCAGAATCTCGAAATTGTGGTGTCAGTTTGATCATAGGTCATCACGACTCTGCATAACCAATGTGAGCGTGATTGGACGCGACGAGCGCCATCGCCGACCGACTTTCATCGCCAGTAGTGTAATATTGCTAGTCTAATGACAAGTAATCATCGCAGAATCTCGAAATTGCGGTCTCAGATTGTCAAATCGGTCATCTCGACTCTGCATAACCAAAGAACCAAAATGAGCGTGATTGGACGCGACGAGCGCGATCGCCGACCGACTTTCATCGCCAGTAGTGTAATATTGCTAGTCTAATGACAAGTAATCATCGCAAAATCTCAAAATTGCGGTCTCAGATTGTCAAATCGAGCATCTCGACTATGTATAACCAAAATGAGCGTGACTGGACGCGAGGAGCGCCATCGCCGACCGACTTTCATCGCCTGTAGTGTAATATTGCTAGTCAAATGACAAGTAATCATCGCAGAATCTCGAAATTGCGGTCTCAGATTGTCATATCGGTCATCTCGACTCTGTATAACCAAAATAAGTGTGATTGGATGCAACGAGCGCCATCGCCGACCGACTTTCGTCGCCAGCAGTGTAATATTGCTAGTCTAATGACAAGTAATCATCGCAGAATCTCGAAATTGCGGTCTCAGTTTGACCATAGGTCATCTCGACTCTGTATAACCAATGTGAGCGTGATTGGACGCGACGAGTGCCATCGCTGATCGACTTTCATCGCCAGTAGTGTAATACTGCTAGTCTAATGACAACTAATCATCGCAGAATCTCAAAATTGCGGTCTCAGTTTGACCATAGGTCATTTCAACTCTGCATAACCAAAGTGAGCGTGATCGGTCGCGATGAGCGCCATCGCCGACCGACTTTCATCGCCTGTTTTGTAATATTGCTAGTCTAATGACAAGTAATCATCGCAAAATCTCGAAATTGCGGTCTCAGATTGTCAAATCGAGCATCTCGACTATGTATAACAAAAATGAGCATGATTGGAAGCGACGAGCGCCATCGCCGACCGACTTTCATCGCCTGTAGTGTAATATTGCTAGTCGAATGACAAGTAATCATTGCAGAATCTCGAAATTGCGGTCTCAGATTGTCATATCGGTCATCTCGACTCTGTATAACCAAAATGAGCGTGATTGGACGCGACGAGCGCGATCGCCGACCGACTTTCGTCGCCAGTAGTGTAATATTGCTAGTCTAATGACAAGTAATCATCGCAAAATCTCGAAATTGCGGTCTCAGATTGTCAAATCGAGCATCTCGACTATGTATAACCAAAATAAGCGTGATTGGATGCGACGAGCGCCATCGCCGACCAACTTTCATCGCCAGTAGTGTAATATTGCTAGTCTAATGACAAGTAATCATCGCAGAATCTCGAAATTGTGGTGTCAGTTTGATCATAGGTCATCACGACTCTGCATAACCAATGTGAGCGTGATTGGACGCGACGAGCGCCATCGCCGACCGACTTTCATCGCCAGTAGTGTAATATTGCTAGTCTAATGACAACTAATCATCGCAGAATCTCAAAATTGCGGTCTCAGTTTGACCATAGGTCATTTCGACTCTGCATAACCAAAGTGAGCGTGATCGGTCGCGACGAGCACCATTGCCAACCGACTTTCTTCACCAGTAGTGTAATATCGCTAGTCTAATGACAACTAATCATCGCAGAATCTCGAAATTGCGGTCTCAGTTTGACCATAGGTCATCTCGACTCTGCATAACCAATGTGAGCGTGATTGGACGCGACAAGTGCCATCGCCGATCGACTTTCATCGCCAGTAGTGTAATATTGCTAGTCTAATGACAACTAATCATTGCAGAATCTGAAAATTGCGGTCTCAGTTTGTCCAATCGAGCATCTCGACTATGTATAACCAAAATGAGCGTGATTGGACGCGAGGAGCGAGATCGCCGACCGACTTTCCTCGCCAGTAGTGTAATATTGCTAGTCTAATGACAAGTAATCATCGCAGAATCTCGAAATTGCGGTCTCAGTTTGACCATAGGTCATCTCGACTCTGTATAAC